>NW_020837956.1:31503868-31521368 GCF_003676395.1 Aethalodelphis obliquidens
ACACACACACACACACACACACACACACACACACACACACACACACACACACACACACACACACACACACACTGTTAGGCGGTGGTGAGAGTTACGAGGAGAAGTAAATCCGGGTAAAGGGGGTAGAGAGTGAAGAGGTTCATGTTGATATGGGTGGTTCAGAGAAGGCAGTCTGATTAGCAGATGCCTGAGAGAAGTGGGAGGGGAGGCACATCCACACCTGCAGGAAGAGCGTGGATCGTACAGGCAGAAGAAAGGGAAAGGGGGGCCACCCCGAGGTGAGAGTGTGCCTCATCAGAGAAAAGAGCCTGCGGTCTGTCTGGGAGAATAAGTGAAGCGGGCAGCGGGGAGGGGTGAGGTGGAGGCCAGACTGCATCCGTAGGGCCTTGTAGGATGATGGGTTTTTAACGGGAGACAGGAAGCTGACATTTACTGACACCCATTGTGCACTAACCTCTGAACTGCCTCTAAGCTTTATAATAACGTGACAAGAGTATCTGGTACTGGTGGTACAGGTGAGAAAACTGAGATGCTTACTTACCTGCAGTCAGACAGCTCACAAATGTCAGAACCAGCGTTTAGACAAGGCCTTTCGGATTTCAGAGCACATCCCAGACCTACTTCAGATTTAGACATTTGTTAATGATTTATGACATTTGACATTTATTTAGACATTTGTGAATGTATTTGAATATGTGTGTTCATTTCTCTGCTTCATATCAACTGTGATGACACAGGAAGGCTCAATGTCTAGTCACTCATTGACGTTAATACATTTAATAACTATAAAACATCTTTTTGGAAGGGAAATTGTACCAGATGTAATTTCATTTCTTGAGCAAATTAGCATGCCCTGTTACCTGGTATGTGTTAGCGTGAGTTCTCCAGAAAAACAGGACCACTCGATGTGTATTATATATAAATGTATAATATATATCGCCAAGAAGTCCGAGACCTGCAGTCTAAAGGCTGGAGACCCAGAAGAGCCAATGGTATAGTTTTAGTCTGAGTCCAAAGGCCTGAGAACCAGGGGAGATGATGATGCAAGTCAGAAGGCAGGAGGAAAGCAATGTACAGCTCAGAGACAGAGAGTGGATTCTCCTCTGCTCAGTCTCCTGCTCCATCCAGGCCTTTAATGGATTGGATGAGACGCACCCACACTGGAGAGGGCAATCTGCTTTACTCAGCCTACAGATTCAGATGCGCATCTCAGCCAGAAACGTCCTCAAAGACACACCCAGGATAATGTTTAACCAAATATTTGGGCACTCTGTCATCCAGCACGTTGAGACACAATATTAACCATCACAGAGACCATTTTTAAAAATATAAAACCAATGAAAGAAAACGGAACATTACAATGAGGAGGCTTCAGCACTTTATGTGCCTTACTTGGTCTTGAAGGGAGGCCAGAGCTCACCTGCCAGGGCTATGCCCAGAGCCCTAGCTCCCCTTGCATAGACCATTTTGGCTTCCGCTTTTAGCCATTTCAAAACCTCTCCATTTTCAGGGCCATACTCAAGCTCTGCGTGATAGGTTGACCAGACAAGCAGGATTCTTTGACATCATCTAGACTAGGGATTTTCAAAATGTTCTGTTTCATGGCCACATGGGAAATGGTAATATTTGTACAGCACACAGAGGAAATGGATGAAGCTGCTTGTGGCCCCAGGGGTGTGGCCTGGCCACCCTAAGCCCATCAGCTGTCCCCCTAGACTAAGGACGTAAATTAGCACGTGTTTGCCACATGGTTGGATCTGTTTTACAGATGGGAATACTGGCACCCAGGAAGGGAGAAACCAGAGCTCCCCGGTTACTACTTGAGACCTTCTTGCACACTAGTGACTGCACTCCATGGCCTTCCTTGCCATTTCAGTCACTCCAGATTTCTGAATTATCCATCAACCATTTGTTACAAATTGTCAGGGACAGCTGACTTGTGTATGTGTATATAGACGACTTCTTCCCAACTGGGTTATTAATTATCTAGAGACAGGGTTTTTGTCATGTTCTCTTTCTTTTCTTATACCCTCCAAATAACCAAGCATAATGGCTTGGACTTTTCTATGTATTAAAGTATAAATAAACCGTCCTCCATCCTTATCCTTTAAAATAAACTGTGACATCCTGTTCCGTTGAGTATCCATTCTTCCAGAAAGCATTTCCGAATGTCCCTGGCTGTAAATAATGTCTGCCTTCTCTGACCCTCCAGAGCATTTTCTTTGTGATGTCTTAGAGCTTTCACTAGTTTCTCTCTCCCGTTAGAGTTGTTGGTGCATGTATTCCAATCTCCCTTTCCAATAATATAGACCACTTTGAAGTCAGAAGTACATGTGGTTCAAGTAACAGAGTAGCATTTACTTAACAGGCATTCAATTCAGATTCAGTGTTGCTCCAGGGCCTGTGACATATCAGATGCTGTGCTAGGTCTGTAAGACAGGAGCTCGTGTAAATTTCAGCAGCCACGTGACGTGGGGGTGGCGCTTAGCTTCATTTTACTATATGAAGAAACTGAGACTCCAAGAGAGGAGGTGCCTGTTTTAAGACTGTTTAAGTTGAAGCCAAGGCCCCTGGGCTCCAAATCCCACACCCTTTGCACCACCCAGAACATGTCCTTGCTCACCTCAGCTAACGTTTGTTGAATAGATATACAAGCCAAGAAGAGGGAAGTTCATTAGTTTAGAGGCTCATAAATGCCGGGCATAAGGCTTGTGTGATTTTTCTTAGTGGCCGTAAGAGTACCCTCGTCTTGGAAAACAAATGAAAGGAATGTTGGTTCTCATGAATGTGTTCCACTCTCCTGCCAGTGGCCCCCAGAACATTTGTAAGTTCAGTTGAAATATGACTTTCAGATGAAAGAATGTTCTGGCCCAGGTCTTCCTGCCTTGATTTCTACCACAGTGAAAATGGGAATTTATACTTTTTCATTCAGCTGTTAATCAGCTTCCTTGATAATCAGTTTCTTTGGTAGATGAGGTGAATCTGGTCAGCTGTGACCTCCAGGAGACTTAGTGGCTGTGTGTGTGTGTGTGTGTGTGTGTGTGTGTGTGTGTGTGTATGGGTAGCAGGGCTGTGAACATCCTGCTTTAATTTTTCTGCTCTACTTTCCCCTTATTTCCCATGGCAATCATTGACCCCCTTCCATGTTAAAGACCCTCCAAAGGTAGAAGAAAGCTTGCACAGCAATACCAGATTCATCTTCCATGTTATCTAAGTGTGGTCTCCAAGGAGGTCACTTCTTCAGCCCCGTTAATTCCTGACTCTATTCAAAGCCCAGAAGCCCCTAATCGTGCTTCTGAGTTTGGTAATGGCAAGTGTCTTCACAAACATCAGCGAAGAAAACATGCCTCGAGGAAGCTTCTGTTGGACAACAGTAGTTAAGCCACAGCATCTGCTGGACAGAGGCATCTTGAATAGCAGGAAAAGCCCCATCTCCCTGGGGGACATGGCAGGGAGCTCCCGGAGAAGAAATGGTCCTCCAAGGCTACAACTCAGTGAGGTCAGTCTTCCAAGGGGCTTACCAATCCTCACGTGACCTACTGGTGTGGTAATTCCCTTTTTACAGATGCAAACACTGAGGCTTCTGTGACTCAGCCCATCCACTAAAAGGACTCCTTGTAGAGTAGAGCCTTTCTGATTCCAGCCATAACCTCCCTGGATGGCAGGGTGGACACCATGCCCAAGTGCTTCACACCAGCTCTCTACCCTGGATCAAATCCCAGCAAGAGAGTAGAGATGCTGAGATGCCAGCACAGGGTCAAGAAGATGGATGTACATAGCGCCCTTTCCCACTTCCAGGTCTGCATGTACAGTAAGTCCCCTACATGCAAAGGAATTCCGTTCTGAGAACACTTTCGTAAGTCCAATTTGTCCGTAAGTCCAACAGAGTTAGCCTAGGTACCCAACTCACACAATTGGCTATAGAGTACCGTACTCTAATAGGTTTATAACACTTTTCACACAAATAATACATAAAAACAAACAAACACAAAAAATAAAGAAAACAGTTTTAATCTTACAGTACATACCTTGAAAAGTACAGTAGTACCAGCTACATCATGCTATTATGCTTGTTTCCAGACATCCTGGGCTTGAAATAAAGACACTGTACTACTGTACTCTATACAGTACTGTACAGTAAAGTACACAAAAACACAACCCCTTGTAGAGGATGTACTTACGTGATTGGACATGTGAACGCACATTCGCATCTTTGAAAGTTTAAAACTGGAAGGTTCATATGTAGAGGACTTACTGTAGATGAACTTGACTTCTAGGCACTGAATCCTTCTTGAATGTCTGCTGGAAACCAGGCCCTGGGTAAGGCGCTGAGTGGAAGTGAGGGCTGGTGTATTTTCTGCCTTGAGGACAAGTCTCAAGGCGCATTCCATTCTTTCTCAGAATATATTCTTACATCGTGGAACTGGTCCTGGCAGGAGACAGTCAGAAGGCATTTATTCATGTCTTCATTCATTGAACAAATAATTTTAAAACACTTACTATGCCTGGGTGGGCACAGAGGGTATGACAGGAAGCAGAATTGACATGGGCCTGGCCCTGAACGTGTACTTACAGGATGTCTAATTATGGGTGAAAATGGATAGAACCAGGGCTAATGTCTTTGTAATATTTTAGCGGGAAAAAAAGTGAGAAATAACGTGTAATGTAAATAAAATTGTACAGGGGGTGTTTCTACACAATTATTTACCAACTTTCGTGTCTTCCATTTCCATTTTGATTGTATGTCTTTTTCACAAAGAAAACATAGCTGTCCATTGAAGTCCCTTGAAAACGTTCTTGGCTGGTACAGACAAGCTGAAAACTGCTCAAGTCCGGCTTCTTTCATGGTTTTGCATCCGCAGGCAGGCTTTCGCGACACCGTTGCGTCTGAAGAGGTTGAAGAAGGTTCTCTCTATCTCTAGGGCCTTGCTCCGCCAGTCACCCTACCTACAGATGCCTTTCAGCTGTGGTTGCCTTTCTTTGAGGCTAAATGCTACTTATTGTTTAAGCTACAGTTCAGAGGTCATCAGCTAAAGTCATTCGTTCATGCATTTGACAAATATTTGTTGAATGCCTACTTTGTGCCATGCATTGCTCTAGGCACCGGGCATGTGAGACATTAGTGAGAAAAAGCAGATAATAAAGTTATTATAACTCAGGCAAAGGTAATAAAATAATGTTTATTGCTTTCTAGTTTACTAGGAGGTCAAAAGAGCATGGGACAAAATGAAGCAGACTAACGGGGTACATTTGGATGTGTGCTGGATATATTTTAAGGGTAAGGCCAAAAGAATTTCCTGAAGCATTTGATGTGGGATATGAAATAAAGAGGAGGCTAAGATGACTCAATATTTTGTGCTAAGAAACTGGAAGGCTGGAATTGTCATTAGCTGAGATGAGAAACACTGTGGATGAAGTAGGATTGGCAGCAGAGACGAGGGAGGAGTTCAGTTTGGGGCCACTTGAAGGTTGAGTTCGGCATCCAGGTGTGGGTTTTGAGCAGGCTGTGATCAGCGCAAGCAAGGGAGAGTTCAAAGCTGGAAACAGGCATTTGAGATTTATGAAAACATAGGTGATATTACAGCCATGAAACCGGGTGAGATCACCAAAGGTGTAAGTCCTGATAGGGAAGAGAGAGACTGAAGATCTGAGCCCTAAGGAATGCCAATGTCAAGAGTTTTGGAAAAAAAGAAAAGGAACCAGCTAAGGAGACTGGGAGGGAGCAGACATTAACTAGGAGGAAAAATAAGAGACTGTGCTCTCCTAAGACTCTCTAGAAGGGATGAGGACTCAATTCTGCACAATTGCTGATGGTCTAGTAAAGACGGAGACTGAGAATTGACCATTGGATTTATCATGATGGAGGTCATTAACATCATCCACCTCTGACCCCGGCCCACCCAGCTTGCCTCCCCTGCATACCTTAGGGTCCTTCAATGATGCGTGTCTACACTGCACTCATTTGATCTCTTTAGATAGCTGTGCTCCCACAAAAGAGCCAGACGTCTGCAATCTTGCAGCCTTCCTCACCACATGTGAGTCACTTATTTAACATAAATGAGCATCTCCTATGTGCCAGGACCGATCGAGATAGGATAAACCTGCTAAGTCAATCGAGCAGTCCTCTGCCCTCATCTTACAGCCTAAGGAGTGAAGCAACACTTACAGAATCTGTTTTCTTCGCAAAAGAATGCGATTGACATGGTAAAATGATGGGAGGTCAGAGGACAGAGAAATTTTCCCTGGGGGTCAAGTTGGAGACCACGGTGAAAGTAGCCTTTGAATTTGGTCTTGAAGGATGAATAGGATTCAGGAGATGGAATAGAGAGAAAACTGTTTTAGACAGAGGGAAATGTAAGCGCAAGGGCATGCAGGTGGGACAGCTGGAAAGGTGACACTGAGCTGGAGGGTAGGGTATGGGAAGGAGAAAAAGCAGGTGAGGCTAGAATTTTGGCCGGGACCTACTGAAGAAGGCCTCAAAAATTAGAAGCTGGGCTTTGTTTCTTAGTCAATGGAGAAATCGTTAAAGGTTTCTGAGCCATGGAGTGACGCAATGATAGCTGTGCTGCTTCAGGAAGAGTCATCTGGCTGCATGTGCAAAACCATCCAGCAGAAAGATACTAAGCACGTAAATCAGGGCAGCAGCAGTGGGAAGAGGGGGCAGGGGGCGACGGGAGACACCACAGAAGCGGAATCCCCAGGACCTAGCTTTGGAGACTGCAGGGTGCATGGACTGCGGCTTGCGCTCTGGGCCCTCCCTAGAGACCGCTAAGCCTCTGCAAGTGCAGTGGCCTCGGCGATCACTGTGCTTATCACCTCCACCCCCATCCTCTTCCGAGCTGTGCGGTGCTCGAGCTCTGCCTCATTAATGAGATGAAGCTCACTTATTTTTGGAACTCTGTGATTCACACGGTTTCTGAAGAAACAAAAGAACTCTGTGCATTTCAGGACTCTCCACTGCACGGTGCCCACTTGAAAGAGGTCATTGTGGACGTATGAGCAGTGCGAGCTCTGGCGAGGGCCCATCCAGGTCACCTCCAGCCTCCAATCTCTGATCTGTTGCCTCTGATCTGATCAGATGCATACAGCGTTTTCAGGAATTGTTGAGCAGAAGCAGTTTTCAAAGCCTCGAGAGGATGGGGCTTCCCTGGCAGTCCAGTGGTTAAGCACTCTGTGCTCCTGCTGCAGGGGACAGGCGAGGGTTCGATCCCCGGTCTGGGAACTAAGATCCCCACATACAGTGCGGCACAACCAAAAAATAAAGAAAGATTAAAAAAGAAAAGCCTAGAGAAGGTAATCCACAGTGCCACCCTCAGCAGCAGTGCCCTAGGAAATGCCAAGCGACCAGATGGGGTCCAGGCAGCCTGCCTGCTCCTTTTCCCCAGAAAATCCAGCCACAGGGGCATGGCCATTGCACCAGAGGGTGGAAACCCTCCCTCTGCCCTGCGATTCTTTTAGCATCAGCTCGAGTGCGCTGAGACATGGCAGGTAATGGTGCCCAGGGGGATCGTCGCTGAGTTTGATGAGGTTGGAACCCCAGGCTATAGGGGAAGGGCCTGGCCCGCAGCCAGTCGCAGGATCCCAATTCATGTGGCGGCGTAGGGGGAGCAGCCTTTGTGGCGAGGCTGGCTTCCTCCTGAATCTGCCCATAAAAGGATAAAAGTGCTGCTATCTAGTCGGCATTGGGTAGCATTGCTGATGATAAATTTTTTTAAAGTGTGGATTTTTTCTCCCTTTTTGCAAGGATTGTGTGTGTGTGTGTGTGTGTGTGTGTGTGCGCGCGCGCGCTCTTTCACACAGTTTGCAGCCTGTCTGTATGTGTTAACAGATGGATTCAGCCTCATCTTTATCTAGTGTTACAGAAGATAAAACTGAAACTGGATGATATGCTGCCTCTTCTATTTAAGAGGAAAAAAAAAAAAAAAAAAAGCTCTTTAAGGGAAGCCCTTATGGTAGAAAAGAGTCGTCCAAAATATGGTCTGGCTTTACTCAAAAGGCGAAGCACAGCTGAACCATTTAAAAGTGATTTTTCTCCTTCTCCCTGCCCTCCACCTGACGGATCCAAAATATATGATCTCTGTGTCAGAAGTAGGCCAAGCTTTAAGGCTATCATGAATTATATATCAAGAGACATCATTACCCAGGAGTCTTGAACAAATGCCCCATGGTTTAAATTTTATAGACTTTTTCCCCCCAGTAGCAGCGATTTCTCTTGCTGCATTCCTCCTGAGATGGAAAAAGCAAGTGTTTTACAAAACGCAGGACACGACGTTATGCTAATAAAGGTAATCGTGGACCGGTTGGAAACGACTCCCCTCTGAAGGAAGCTTTTCTCCCCCTACGCACCGGCCCTGGCTCCAGGTACTGGGGCGGGCAGTCTGCTTTGTCTTTGTCTTGCCTGATTTCAGCAGCAGTCAGACATCCCAAGAGCCAGGGCTGATGGAGAGGAGAAACAAACCAACTGGGCGGTTCTCTGCCCACCTTTTATGGCAAGGACTTGCCATTTCATCTGAATAGCAAATGTGCTCTACCCACCTATGTATTCTCTAGGATTCAAGCAGGGCTTTGTGAAAATAATTATTTTATCTCAAAATGGGAACATTAACTGGATAAATAAGACAGGTGGGTGTTTGGTGTTTAGTTTTTTGCCTCCTTATATCTGTCCTGCGAATCGGAAAGTGAGTCCTGAACACGGGCGCCCAGTGCAAGCTGCTGCCTGGATGCGGCGTGGGGCAGGGCCTTCCAGACGAGAATACCTGCGGCTGCAGGAAGTGATCTCCTCTGCTCTGTGTGCTGTGATCTCCTCCCAGGTCATTCTTCTGGGGTGCATGTTTTCATATTAGAGTGCCTTGAGAGAAGCCAGCGATCATTCTTCATATAGGCTTCTCATCTTTTTTTAATCTTTAATAGACCTTTTATTAAATATCTCATTCATATAACACTTCTGGGATGTGGAGCACATCATGTTTTCCCCATTTTAGAGATAAAATAATTGACAGCCAGGATGGAATAATATGTATGCTCACACACACACACACACACACACACAGATACGACATAAGATATAAACCTGACAACAGCACCCTGTCCCTGCCAAGTAGTGAAAGGGGAACACTGTGATCCAGCTCCCATTTGGAGGATGGATTCGTTTACGAGGCTTTGCTGGCCGCCTGTGGTCCAGCTCAGCCCCGGCCTCCAGGTTCAGTCCAGGCTTCCCTCCCACCTGACCCATCATTTTCTCACAGTCCGGCCATACCCAGCTAACATAGTTCCTTACATCAGGAATGCCATCACTCCTGTCCATTTTTATTGCCTTGTGACCTCTGCCCTCCTTCCCCACACTCTCCTTCTCATATCCCCCATTAGCCTGGCTAAGTCCTGTGTGGATTCCAGACTTAGCTCAGACATTGACCCCTCCACGAAGCCTTAACCGACCAGATCCCCACCACGTGGGTGGAGTTAGATGCCCATCGTTGGTGCTTCCACCTCAGCCTGTGCTTCCCATTACGGCAACAGCCAGACTGTATTCTAATTGTTGTTTCATGTGTTTATCTTTTCTGGTAGCTCATGAGCTACCAGAAAACACAAGGGAGGTGCCGCACTGTATTCTCAGAATCTTCGTCCCCGAAATGGAAGAAATACAGGAAGCTAGTGATAGGCTGCAGGGTGGGCCTCAGTGGGATCCTTCCTCCTCATTGCTGTCCGTCTGTCTGGATGCACCCCAAACAAGGGTTCAACCCGCCAGGTAGGGTTTTATCCTGTGTGTCATTCAGGTGTGTGGCTGCATTCAGACCCCAAGATGAGGTCACGATGGCCATCTTACTTATCACCTCCACTGACCCAGGCCCTTGACACCACATCTAGAAATATTGACCATTTTAGTATGAGAAAAAGTCAAGCTTGCCATCCAATAATTCTGGAGATTATTAGTAATTATTATTATTATTAAATAAAATATATTTATATTATGTATTATTATTATTAAAACATAATAATAATATATATAAGTAATGTAGCGAAATGATTTTGCCATTCCTGAAGAAGTTATCGTATGGTTGCTTTCAATATTAGGACTTTATAATGAAAAAGAAAAGAATTTGTTTAAGGCAAGAGCATCAGAATCAAAGGGATTCACTAGCTGCTTGGGCGTCAGCACTTTCTTTACTTCTCTTAGCCTGGGTCCCCTTCCCTCCATTGTGGGCAGAATAAGACCCGTGTTTCCGGGTCATGGACATGAAGAATGAATGAGAGATGAGGATGGAAGGGGCCAAGTTCATCCAATGATGGGGCCAAGTTCTCACCAAGTAGTTACTTTAGAAATTTCTTCCCCTGAAGCTGTCTTACATCCATCCTGTGGCCCCAGGTCCTACCTGGATTGTAACTAGCTTATTCCTGAGCTCTAAATGAGCTTTAAGGTTTAGAGGTCAGAGACCTGAACAAAAAAGAGTCACTGAGCGCTCAGAAAACTACACTCAACTAAGAGTCAGTAAGAAACTCCACAGCAGGTCTGGGCAGTGTGCCCCCTCCCCTGGCCCAGGGGCCCACATCCCTGAAGTGCAGTAGGGGAGGAGAGGCAGGCGCTCAGGTGGCCTCCAGCTCTGGCATCCTGTGAGTCTAATTTGTAGTTGAGTGAGTTGTCATCATCCATAGACCAGGAGGGGCAAAATTACCCTCATTAGTCTGCTCACAGGTCTGGTGCCAGAGAAGCTGCTGGCTTCTGCTACATCTAGAATTAGCTCTGAACCCTTGGGCTTTTAACTAAAGGGCTTTGTGAGTCAGATAGTTTACGGTCAGGGAGACACGGAGGGAGGTCCTGTCCTGTCATCTACTCCCTGAGAAATGGACTGCCTCTCCCAGTCCAGCGCAGGGCCGGGGGGCTGAGAGTCTCACGGGGGGTCTTCCAGGAAAGGCTTGTGGCAAAGCTTCGCCCCACAGCCCTGCTGACTCCAGGCCCCAGAGGCGTGGGACAGTCGGTGGGTGGCGTGTCATCGCTTTTTCCTCGTGTCTGGGCCGTGCCAACCTGGTTCCCTGTGGTTGCCGCAGTGCCTGGAGTGTTTCTTAACCAACACCATTTCCACTTCGGGTGGTTTGTGCTAGATGCATTTGCAGTCCCAAGTGGTGCAGGGAGAAAAGGATTGTCTAAAAAAAAAGTGGTTTCTGAGTGTATGGAAAGTAAGACTGCCTGCTGTGTGTTTTTAACAATTGACTCCCCAGAGAGGGTTTGAAAAACCTCACCTTTCAAGATTTTTCAACTCATTTTAGAAAGTGACTTAAATAAAATTGCTCTCTGACCGCTGCTGCTGTGATTGCCAGGCCAGTGATGATTTGTCTGACCCGAGTCCCCAGGGCTGGGATTTCACACCATTTCTTCACATCTCCCTCCCAGAGGAGGGGAAATCCCTCTTGTCAGTTTCTTCTACCTGGAGTCACTGTGAGGGGGAGTGTGAGTCTGCTAGAGAGAGTACATGGTGGTTCCAGCTAGACTCATTGCTTTTCCCACAAACCATTATTGAGCACCTGCTCTGTGCCAGGCACCGTGTTAGTGCAGGAACTCTGTTGCATCCTTGTGCTGTCGCCCTGCAGCACATATCACAGTGTTCTGCACCCACTGACCGTCCAGGGTTCCTGCGAATTGACCCAAGTTGCCTTTATTTCTCTCCTGGATGCTGTTGTGTTCAGGGAACTTGAACGGGCCACCGTGTTGCAATATCTTTGGATCAGGGCTTCTCAACCTTGGCACTGCTGACATTTGGGGCAGAATAAGTCTTTGTTGTGGGGCTTCTCCTGTGCAACGTAGGATGTTTAGCAGCGTCCCTGGCCTCTACGCATGAGGTGCTAGTAGCACCACACACACTCCAGTTGTGACAACCAAAAATGTCCGCAGACATTGCCAAATATGTCGTCATAGCTTTACATTTACCAAAATGCCCTTACGTCCACTGTCCTACTTTACAAAATTGTGTGTCAGGAAAGCAAGGATTTTTTGCTCCCCTTTTAAAGTTAAGGTCATTGAGGGCCAGGAAGGGAAGATACTTGCCCAGGTCAGACAGTGAGTCGGGGGTACAGCTATGGCTACAGTTTAAATCCCCCATCATCCCAACTCTGGCTTCTCACGGATCCATTGAGTGGTGGCTGGTAGATGTTTAATAACTGATTCTCTGGGAAAAATGAAAACAAAACAAACCTGACTAGGAGTGTTTGCCAATTTCCATGGTGTAAACATTCCCACGTGGCTGGTTTCTAATTACAAGACCTCACTGAATATGAAGTTGGGAAGACATACGTATAATTGGCTCTGGTGGGCTGGTGCCAGCTGGCTCCAGGCTCCCATTGGTTCCATGCGTGCTTCTGTCCAAATATTAGTCTTGCTCTCTTCTGGACCTTGTTCTTCTACCCCTTCCCCCATAAACACACACAATTATTACTAGGAAGTGTGATGGAGGAAGCATTAGCCTGGTTAGGGTTTTTGATCACGTCTTTGGATAAGTATAGAACAGTTAGAGTGGAATTTTCTCCCTCTTCTGTTAAAGGAACATCCAGTTTTCACAGTCTTTCCATCTAAGGAGTTGCAGGAGCTCATCAGTAGGGTCGCCTGGACAGAATGAACTCTTTGGAGCTAAGTGCTACTGTTCGGCACCAGACATGTTGAGTGTAAGGTGCTTTGAGGTACAGTGTAGTAATGGCCACTGGGCTATGGGATATACCATTCTGGAACATCAAAGTCAGATCTTGGCTGGTGTTTTAGTCCAGATATGAGCTGTGACTTCTGTTAGCCTCAGTTTCCACAGCTTTGAAATGTCGTCATCCCTGTTGTTGTAAAGAACAAATGAACTATCTTATGTCTGAGTCTCAGATGCCTACTCTCCCACTTGGTTGGTGGGTGGATTGGCCGACTGCCATAATATTGTAAGCTTATCAAGACTAAGGACTTCGTTGGTCTTGATTTTTTTCACCTTGGCCATGGTTCAATGGCATTTGCTCCTAGCCATCTTCTCTGTGGTCCAGCATTAGACCTGGGAGAACCTGGGACTGTGGGAGGAACCCTCAGCTGAGTTCTTGTCCCACTTTTGGTACCACCTCATTCTATAACCTCAGGAGTATTTCGGGGTGACTGGAGTGTGGGCAGCCTCAGGGGAGGGGTGGGAGTATGCTGTGGCATTTGGATTTGACCTTAGAAGTGGTGGGAAGTGCTTGCAGAGTTTTCAGCAGGGAAGACACATCATCAGATGTGCTTTAGAGAGCTCTTCCTGCAGAGCATGGGGACAGAGCCCAGGCAGGATGAAGCCAGTTAGGAGGTTGATGGAAGAGTCCAGTCAAAAAGTGATGAAGCAACCCACTGGCACTAAACGCTGAGTGGTGCAGACAGAAAGTGCTATGAGAGTTCAGACAAAAGAGAGGTCAGTGTGGACTGGGTATCAGTGTGGACTGGGTATCAGAAGAGTATCAAAGAAGACTTCATGGAGGAGGTGAGGCCACTGCTGCCTGGATGAATCGTAGAAAGGATGGAGGTCTATGAAGGGGTAAGTCTAGGCTGCGGAACAGGGCAAGAAAACACAAAGCTGCAGTAAACCACACTGGGCTTAAATTGAGAGCTTATATAAGGATGGTTCTCAATCAGCATGGACGTGTTTGTGGAGAGACCTGAACACTAAGGAATATGGGTTTTGTTGGATGTTAGTGGGTCTCGCAGAGAAAGTGCATTTTTCTGTAGTCGGTTTCTATGAGCATCTCATCCCAGGCATTTTTCTGTCCGCAGTTCCCACTTCTCTTTTCCCCATCGCAAGGTATAGGGACCCCAGGACCCTGATGGGGGTGTGCGTGTGCATTCGCCCCCTGCATCCCTGTGCCACTGGAAAAGGCAGAATCCCTTTGCATCTTGACGGTGAACGTTGACCAAATGACTCCTAATTTGCCTGGCAGCGGGGGGCCCAGGAACCGGAGCAGCTGTGCTATTGTCTGAGGATCCCCAGTGTTTGTCTGCCTGGGCCAGAGTGACCCTCGTCTTGTCATCAGTGCAGATAAGCCGGCTGCCAGCTGTCACCACAGGTAGTTCTCAGTCGCTCTTCCCCACGTTGACTGGGCCCCTCTCCTCTTACTGCGAATAATGGAAGGCGCTTGTTTTCTCCCATCGCTGCTTTGTGAAGGTGTGTCTGGCTCTGTCCTGGAAGGTAAAGGCTGACTAGCCTTGTCGCGTCCGAGAGAAATGAGATTTGTACTTTCTGTGATGTTTTAGAAAACAGAGTTTGCTGGGAAGTGGCATGAGCTAAATATCATTATCTCTGAGGCTCACATGAGGAAATTGAGGCACAGAGGGGTAAAGTGACTCACCCAAGGTTGCACAGCAGGAATCGGTGGGGTGAAAACTAGAACCTGCTGGATTTGACCTGGGGTGTCTGCAGGAGGGCCTCCACTTGCACGGTGCTTTTAGCAGAGGCCTGGCTTGTCGGAAAATCACTCTCTCAAAGGGCAGTATATATCACAGGCTGAGCTCTTCCAGAAACGCTCCACTGAAGGGCTGTTCTAGACGTTGAGAGCCCCAAGTTCCAAAGACCATTTCATTCATGATACAGGGGGCGGTGAGTGAGGTGCCCCGGGTCTGAGAGAGATTTAGGGTCAGAGCAGAAACTGGAGCCCAGATCTCCTGCTTCTTGACCTCCAGTGCCTCGCCTCCCACCGAGCCTTGTGGCGTGAGCAGGGTCTCTAGAACACCCAGCACAAGCCGATGGCCAGGGGCTGCAGGGAGTTCACAGGTGGTTTGTGGTCCTTGGGTGGTATTTGCCGTGTGAGACCCTCATGGCTTTGGGGTGCATGAGTGCCGCCACTATTTGCACGAGGTGCTGGAGTGCACCAGAGTCGTTGGGAACTTGGCCAACAAATCCCTCCAGCCAGACTGCCTCTCAGGCTGTGCTCAGTGCAGTATGGCCATGGTACCATTTCTTAGTTACTTCCAGGCAGCACTGACCTTGAACTTCCATAACAATCATTGACTCTGACAGCCCAAGTCAGTTTTGTCCCACTTATTTAGGGGGCCAGTTGTATTTGCTGAAGTTCAGTTAGGTGCCAGGTGCTGCACTGGTCACTTTTAATCTTGGGTGACCCAGATGCCTGCAAGGGAGTGATCGTTCCCATCGTAGAGACAGGGCAGCCAAGGCTCCAAGAAGTTACAGTTCACGGCTGTTGGGTGCGAGACCCCAGGCTCTTTCCACAGCCCCATCCTCCTACTGACACTTACAAAAGCATCTGATAGACTAGCTTGCTGTCTGACGTCACAAAAAGCATGGACGCAGGGAAGGTCCACCATAGCCTGACACCAGCCTATTTCTGCTGTATCTCTGCTGCCTCTTCCTCCCTCCCCAGCCACACTGAGCCGTTCGCTGCCCTCAGGGAAGCTGACTCGTACCAATTCAACCGCCAGTATTTGTCATTTGTGCAGGGCTTCGGGCCTATTACAATAGCTTGTGAAAATCAGTAAGAGGTGGGCCCCTCCTCTTAAGGACCTTTCCATCCAATGGCAGAGATAATGCATGAACATAAATAGCTATGGTACTGTAGAAGCAAAGGCTCGTTTGATCTTCAGAGTAGCCCAAAGAGGCTTGCTGGTGCATAGGGCTGTAAGTCTGCATTGAGCGGACTTTGCATCTGAAGATCAGAGAGAAGTAGTGAGGGACTAAAGGTCACACAGCCCAGCCAAGGCCAAGTTCAGCATACACCATGGTTTCCTTGACCCACCATAAAGCATTCGTGCTACATCAAGGCGTCCAGGCTTGTGTCACCTGTGATGGTCACGCACGCAAACCTGTCAAGTTGTGCCCTTTTCCCTCCAGAAAAGCGACACTCCTGTAGTTGTGATGGTCCCATCACCCTCATCCTCTGTTGCCCCCTGACAGTCTAGGATCGCCTGAGCCCAGGCTCACTCACTGTCTGTCTGTAGGCTGCTTCCTGCTCCGTTCTTGGCTTCGCACCCTGGGCCGCTAGCATGAGAGGCTACATGCTGAGGAAGAAGACACAGGAGTCAGTTGGGAGAAGTATGTTCTAGTCCTGGCTTTTCCACCTACTTGCTGGGTGGCGGTGCCTTACCACCTCCAGGTTTCAGGTGTCCCCTGAATAGCATTCATAATAATATTAATAATAGTAATAACAATAATAATGACAGCAGTAGTGGGTTGAATAGTGGTCCCCAAAAAGATAAGTCCATGCCCTAACCCCCAACAACCTGTGAATGTGGCCTAATTTGGAAAAAAAAAAAGGTCTTCCTCATTACCAAAAACTATCACTGGCAAAATCTTCTATGCAAAAGAAGTAAAGAGGGTGGCTGGCTGTGTTATTGCAGGGTCAGAGCCCTGAGCCCCTTCAGGGGCCTCTGGGCTCCCCAGTATCACAAAGCTTCCCCGAGCTGTCAGAAAATCGCAGGACCAGAAGTCCTGGGATGCCGCTGATTAAATAAATGCAGGAAACGCCTCTTCAGAGAGCGGACTAACGCCTGTTGCTTTCTTGTTAGAATTTCACTTTACTTGTATTAATGTGTGAGTTTGATTCAAGACTGATTTTCTGGTTTCAAAAGAAGAGCAGATTCTTTTTCCTCTCTACCAGAGATTCTTAAAAAGGCAGATTCTTAAGAAACAAAAAGCAAGCTTTAAGTGCAGCCTCCATCCTCCCCAGGCCTGTGGGATCAAAGAGGAGATCCCTGGCCAGAGGGCTACAGCCCCACACCCTCCGGGGCTGGGGGAGGTCAGTGCCTGCTGGGAATGGAGACAGGCCACCTGTCCCAGCCGCGTGCTGCCCCCCGAGGAAGCGGGGTCTTGCGTCCTGTCAGTGGACGACAGTTTCTCCAGAGGGCTGGGCAACCCAGCTCACACTGGTTGCCCGTCCCATTACCTTAGGCCACAGGAGATGGGGGAGCCACCAGGCCCTCAGGGTTGGGGGACTGGCTGATGATCAGAACAGCTGCACGTTCAGGTTCTGGGCGCAAGGGCACAGGACACCCAGCAGTCCTTTCAAAGTATATCGCCAAACTAGTCACACCCTTGCTGCCCGAGCCATAGCATGCCTGCTTTAGGATCAGCTCGCACAAGGCCCGCCAGTCCAGTGGACCTAGAAGACGTTCTGGCGAGCAGAGGGAGAGTGAATTGTTGCCGAGGAGTGTTTGGGTGGATTGAAAAGCAGGGGATCGTTCAGGAGATTTTTCCCTCCAACACAGCGAGACGTAAAAGAACTCAGCCCGGGACCGTGGGTTATAGCAGGATGATCCTGTGTCCTCGTGTGCCTGGGACAGGCCTGGTTTATGCCTTGTCCCGGCAGCATTAGTAATAGACCCTTTTCCCTCTCAGGAGTACCCAGGTTTGGATGATGAATCACACGGTCACCTTAATTGTATGTAACCATGTGTGTGCACTTAGTGTAGTTGGAGTGTGGATAATATAGTTAAGTTTAAAGACCTGTACCTACGTGCTTTAACAGCTCAGAAGTGGTTGTGGGTTAGACCATCAGTCATGGGCAGAGC
>NW_020837956.1:31525088-31636018 GCF_003676395.1 Aethalodelphis obliquidens
TTTTTGTGGTACGTGGGCCTCTCACTGTTGTGGCCTCTCCTGTTGCGGCTCCGGACGCGCAGGCTCAGCGGCCATGGCTCACGGGCCCAGCTGCTCCGTGGCATGTGAGATCCTCCCGGACCGGGGCACGAACCCCTGTCCCCTGCATCGGCAGGTGGACTCTCAACCACTGTGACACCATGGAAGCCCTGGAAACACAGGCTTTAA
The DNA here is from genome assembly GCF_003676395.1 of Aethalodelphis obliquidens. NCBI lineage: Eukaryota > Metazoa > Chordata > Mammalia > Artiodactyla > Delphinidae > Aethalodelphis > Aethalodelphis obliquidens. The sequence continues at coordinate 31,525,296 of NW_020837956.1, forward strand.
ATGATACATTAAACAAGATGGACTTAATTGATATTTATAGGAAATTCCATCCAAAAACAACAGAATACACTTTCTTCTCAAGTGCTTATGGAACATTCTCCAGGAGAGATCATATCTTGGGTCACAAATCAAGCCCTGATAAATTTAAGAAAATTGAAATTGTATCAAGTATCTTTTCTGACCACGACGCTATGAGACTAGATATGAATTACAGGAAAAAATCTGTAATAAATACAAACACATGGAGGCTAAACAATACACTACTAAATAACCAAGAGATCACTGAAGAAATCAAAGGGGAAATCAAAAAATACCTAGAAACAAATGACAATGAAAACACGACGACCCAAAACCTATGGGATGCAGGAAAAGCAGTTCTAAGAGGGAAGATTATAGCAATACAATCCTACCTCAAGAAACAAGAAACATCTCAAATAAACAACCTAACCTTACACCTAAAGCAATTAGAGGAAGAAGAACAAAAAAACGCCAAAGTTAGCAGAAGGAAAGAAATCATAAAGATCAGATCAGAAGTAAATGAAAAAGAAATGAAGGAAACGATAGCAAAGATCAATAAAAGTAAAAGGTGGTTCTTTGAGAAGATAAACAAAATTGATAAACTATTAGCCAGACTCATCAAGAAAAAAAGAGAAAAGACTCAAATCAATAGAATTAGAAATGAAAAAGGAGAAGTAGCAACTGACATGCAGAAATACAAAGGATCATGAGAGATTATTACAAGCAACTATATGCAAATAAAATGGACAACCTGGAAGAAATGGACAAATTCTTAGAAAAGCACAACCTTCAGAGACTGAACCAGGAAGAAATAGAAAATATAAACAAACCAATCACAAGCACTGAAATTGAGACTGTGATTATAAGTCTTCCGCAAACAAAAGCCCAGGACCAGATGGTTTCACAGGCAAATCCTATCAAACATTTAAAGAAGAGCTAACACCTATCCTTCTCAAACTCTTCCAAACTATAGCAGAGGGAGGAACACTCCCAAACTCATTCTATGAGGCCACCATCACCCTGATACCAAAACCAGACAAAGATGTCACAAAGAAAGAAAACTACAGGCCAATATCACTGATGAACATAGATGCAAAAATCCTCAACAAAATACTAGCAAACAGAATCCAACAGCACATTAAAAGGATCATACACCATGATTAAGTGGGTTTATCCCAGGAATGCAACGATTCTTCAGTATACACAAATCTATCAATGTGGTAAACCATATTAACACATTGAAGGAGAAAAACCATATGATCATCTCAAAAGATGCAGAAAAAGCTTTCTACAAAATTCAACACCCATTTATGGTAAAAACCCTCCAGAAAGTAGGCATAGAGGGAACTTACCTCAACATAATGATGGCCATATATGACAAACCCACAGCCAACATCATTCTCAATGGTGAAAAACTGAAACCATTTCCTCTAAGATCAGGAACAAGACAAGGTTGTCCACTCTCACCATTATTACTCAACATAGTTTTGGAAGTTTTAGCCACAGCAATCTTTTCTGAATCAGAAAAGAAGTAAAGCTGTCACTGTTTGCAGATGACATGATACTATACATAGAGAAACCTAAAGATGCTACCAGAAAACTACTAGAGCTAATTAATGAAGTTGGTAAAGTAGCAGGATACAAAATTAATGCACAGTAATCTCTTGCATTTCTATACACTAATGATGAAAAATCTGAAAGAGAAATTAAGGAAACACTCCCATTTACCACTGCAACCAAAAGAATAAAATACCTAGGAATAAGCCTACCTAAGGAGACAAAAGACCTGTATGCAGAAAACTATAAGATACTGATGAAAGAAATTAAAGATGATACAAACAGATGGTGAGATATACCATGTTCTTGGATTGGAAGAATCAACATTGTGAAAATGACTATACTACCCAAAGCAATCTACAGATTCAATGCAATCCCTTTTAAACTACCAATGGCATTTTTCACAGAACTAGAACAAAAAATTTCACAACTTGTATGGAAACACAAAAGACCCCGAATAGCCAAATCCGTCTTGAGAAAGAAAAACAGAGCTGGAGGGATCAGGCTACCAGACTTCAGACTATACTACAAACCTACAGTAATCAAGACAGTATTGTACTGGCACAAAAACAGAAATATAGATCAATGGAACAGGATAGAAAGCCCAGAGATAAACCCACGCGCATATGGCCATCTTATTTCTGATTAAGGAGGCAAGAATATACAATGGAGAAAAGACAGCCTCTTCAATAAGTTGTGCTGGCAAAACTGGACAGCTACATGTAAAAGAATGAAATTAGAACACTCCCTGACACCATACACAAAAATAAACTAAAATGGATTAAAGACCTAAATGAAAGGCCAAACACTATAAAACTCTTAAAGGAGAGAACATAGGCAGAACAGTCTATGACATAAATCACAGCAAGATCCTTTTTGACCCACCTCCTAGAGAAATGGAAATAAAAAAATAAAATAAACAAATTGGACCTAATGAAACTTAAAAGGCTTTGCACAGCAAAGGAAACCATAAAAAGAATGGGAGAAAATATTTGCAAGTGAAGCAACTGACAGAGGATTCATCTCCAAAATTTACAAGCAACTCATGCAGCTCAATATCAAGAAAACAAACAACCCAACCCAAAAATGGGCACAAGACCTAAATAGACTTTTCTCCAAAGAAGATATACAGATGGCCAACAAACACATGAAAGGATGCTTAACATCACTAATCATTAGAGAAATGCAAATCAAAACTACAATGAGGTATCACCTCACACCGGTCAGAAAGGCCATCATCAAAAAATATACAAACAATAAATGCTGGAGAGTGTGTGGAGAGAAGGGAACCTTCTTCCACTGTTGGTGGGAATGTAAATTGATACAGCCACTATGGAGAGCAGTATGGAGGGTCCTTAAAAAAATAAAAATAGAACTACCATCTGACCCAGCAATCCCACTACTGGGCATATACCCTGAGAAAACCATAATTCAAGAAGAGTCATGTACCACAATGTTCACTGCGGCTCTATTTACAATAGCCAGGACATGGAAGCAACCTAAGTGTCCATCGACAGATGAATGGATAAAGAAGATGTGGCACATATATACAATGGAATATTACTCAGCCATAAAAAGAAACGAAATTGAGTTATTTGTACTGAGGTGGATGGACCTAGAGTCTGTCATACAGAGTGAAGTAAGTCAGAAGAGAAAAACAAATACCGTATGCTAACACATGTATATGGAATCTAAAAAAATAAAAAAGATGGTTCTGAAGAGCCTTGGGGCAGGGCAGGAATAAAGATGCAGACATAGAGAATGGACTTGAGGACATGGGGAGGGGGAAGGGTAAGCTGGGAAGAAGCGAGAGAGCGGCATGGACATGTATACACTACCAAATGTAAAATAGATAGCTAGTGAGAAGCAGCTGCGTAGTACTGGGAAATCAGCTCAGTGCTTTGTGTCCACCTAGAGGGGTGGGATAGGGAGGGTGGGAGGGAGACGCAAGAGGGAGGAGATATGGGGATGTATTTATATGTATAGCCGATTCACTTTGTTATGAAGCAGAAACTAACACACCATTGTAAAGCAATTATACTCTAATAAAGATATTAAAAAACAAACAAACAAAAAACCTACCCGTTTGTAATTCTTCTCATTGGCCAGGGCTCCTGGTGCTGTGGGAGAGGCCATAATGAGGTTCCCTGACTCGGGATAGGCTCCGCTGCTGGTTAACTTGGGGCTTGAACAAGCAGGCTCCCACCTGGGCTTTAGATTCCGTGTCTGCTCTGCCTGGAGGGCAGGAGGGTGGTCTTCCAGGCCCTCCAGTCCCCTCACCATCTGTTTGCATCGCCTTCTCTCAGTTTGCCCCTCGCCCAGCCCTGTCACTTCCAGAACCATGCAAAAGCGGAAGACACACAGCTGTTGTCAGCTGTGAATGGGGGTGTGGGGGGTAAGGGGAGCACAGGAGGTAGTGGTAAGGTCACAGGTCACTGGACTGGAGGTCAGCAGATGGCTGTTCTAGTTTCGGTTCTGTTGTGTGACCTGGGAGAAGTCATTTTATGTCTCTAGATTTCAGCTTCCCCATTTTTTAAATGTGCTAATGACCCCATGCTTTGTCCCTCTCTTAAAATGACCAAAGAAGAGAAGAAGCTGAAAAGTGTTTCTGGCTGCCAGGTGTGCACCTCCTGACGGTCCCAGGTGGTGTCAGTCTCCTTCACGAAGCAGAGGGACGCTGGCAGCATCTCTGGTCATTCATAACCACTGGCGACGGAAGCAGACTTGTGGATGTTGTGTGAGGTTGGGCTTCTGGTGGGGACCTAGACGGGGGACGTAAGTGTCTTTCCCTACTCGATCTCTGTCCTCCCTGAGGGACCTCTGGCCTGTGAGTGACTCACACAGGAAACCACCAGCCATCTCTTCAAAAAGCTTGGAATCCTCTCAAGGATAGGCTTACTTTTTATTGCTCTGTGTTTATTTGGATGGTGGGGGGAGTAGTTTAGAGAGTCAAGGACAGATCCCTGGAGCGAGCTCCTCCATGGTAGGGTCTCCGTGATTGAATCAGTAAGATGGGAGGAGGTGGGACCTGGTGAGGGCTGGGTTAGGATCCAAAGTATCTAAATGCTGGTCCGTGGACCAGAACCAGTTGGTGACATAAAACTCTCCAGAAGCTTGGCCCCTACTCCAGGTTGGGATGGTACTTTTTGCTTTGTAGCTTCTCCAGTTGCACAGCCAGTTTGGGGAACCACTGGAGTGGGTGGAATTGGTATCTGAGGGCTTGCCTGTTAGGGGGCTCTGTGTTCCCTGCCCACCTGCTAGTACCCATCGGGAAGCTGTACAGTATTATTAGTATTTGTGTTACAGTGTGATTGGATTATTGTTAGGGTTGTCTATTTGTGTGGTTGTTCAGCTTACCAGGTGACTGCCAGCCTTCGTGATGAGCACTGGGAGCTGGGGAACTTTTGTAGTGTCTATAATTAAGTAGAGTGGACAAAATGGTAGGGAAAGATTCTGGAAGTATCTTATTAGAGTCATGGTCTGGAGGAGGCTCATCGTTCTGCTGGCCTGACCCTCTTAGTTTTGCGGTAGAAGAAAGTGGGATTCTTCCTGGCCCACTGGGGGAATCAAGTCCTAATCAAATACACTGAAAATGGGTTATAATTTTGAGGGCATTTGAGAAGGAAAGTGGTGGGGATGGGATAGCGCCCCTGATGCCTGATCGCCTCGAAAGCTTTTCTTTTTCCAGGCCCTTCTATGACTCATCTGGCCTCAGCTATAGCCAAGAGGTCAGAGAGGTGGTCTCACCTGGGGATTCTTTTTTAGAAATTCACCTTCTCCAGTATCTACACTCAAGTGCCCCTGGGAAACAGCATCTGTGGCAGGCACCCTTTTCCTCAGGCTGTGCTCTGATGGGAATTCACAGGCACAACCCCAAATTCAGAGGAAACAAACTCCTCTCCGCCACTACCACTGTGACCTGGTTTCCCAAAATGCAGGGCTCAGAAATCACTTTCTCATCAGGCTAAAGTCGCTGTGTTTTCTCTATCATTTCCTTCCCTTCCCCCCAACTTCCTGTTTTCTCTTCCTCTTTTCTCCATCCCCACCCCATCTCTCCAGCCCTGTCCCAGAACAGGAACAGAGACCGAGCGTTGATCATCACGATTTCCTTATGGGCCCTCTGGTTGCTCAGAGCCAGGGCCGGCCTGGCTTCTCTGGGGCACATGAGCCCTGGCTGGCAGCATACAGGAAGCCAGGGCCTTTAGAGCCTCCTGTCTGAATGAGAATCTAATGAGAATAACCCTTCACGTCCTTGCAACGTTAACAGCTGCCAGAGAACTTTCTCCTGCCTTCCAGCTAACACACTGGAAAAATAAGACAACTAGTGTCTTGGCCTAATAGCTCTAGTCCAGTTTAGATGGACAAAACATCGATTTGGGAGTTAGATATGAGTTCATGCCTGGTTCTGCACCGAACTCTCTTTATGACTCTTCAGGGCACTCTAGTTCTCTCTAGCTCGGTTCCCTAACCCTTTGGAAAAACGGAGTTCCTGGTACCTTTAGCAGAATTTTTGAGGACAAATTAGGAAAATGTAAGGTTCACCTGATGTGCCTGTTAGATATTATTTGCTTAACAACTGTGAGATCCCTTCTTTGGTTTTGGTTTTCGGCCCAGAGGAGTGGCTGTTCAAATGTTTGGTGTTCAGAAAAATCACATAATAAAACAACAAGGTCCTACTGTGTAGCACAGGGAACTATATTCAATATCCTGTAATAAACCATAATGGAAAAGAATCTGAAAAAGAACATGTATGTGTGTGTGTGTGTGCATGTATAACTGAATCACTTTGCTGTACACCAGAAAGTAATACAACATTGTAAATCAACTAGACTTTAATAAAAAAAACCAAGAAAAATCACATAATAAATGATACTCATGGGAGGAAAATCCATGTCTGTTCCTGTGTTTTCGTGAAACATGGAGAGAGAGACAGACAGAAAGAGACAGAGAGATAGAGACAGAGACAGAGAGAGACCAGGAGACCTAGAGGCTGGGTGCACATACATCTATCATTAAAAAACCAAGTCCACCCACTGCTGTGCCCACAGGTCCCACTATTCCATAACAATATTTTTCTAATGAGAAAAAGGGAGAATCCTCCCAACCCCATGCCTGAAGTGGACTGTTTTACTCAGTTAGCTCCCAGGAGTAAAACTACAGAAACAGCAATGTGGAGAAAAGTGCCACCTCTCGTCTTGAACATCCGTTAAATAAAAGAAAAGACTTCTATTCAGGGTCAGTGACCACTTGTTTGAGAAGCCAGCCCAATCATGTGGCTGCTTTTTTAAAAAATTCCAGAGACCAGAGAGTCAGAGACACATTCTAATCTGGAATCTCATACCAAGCGGCTGAGTGAAGCTCTTTTCTTCTCTGAGCCTCAGTTTCCCCAACTACAGAAGCATTAGACAAGGTTATTGCATTTCTTCCAGCCCTAGGAATCTGTGATTCTGGGATTCTCTCTGCTCTCCTTAAAAGAACGTGTTATGATGAGAGGAGAAGAGGAAACGGCCTCTCCTTAGTAACGTCACTTGCATTCCCTTTCTGCAGGTTATCCCTCACCAAGGACAGAGAAACCACAGGGCTCTGGAGGACCACAGCCCTGATTTAGGGAGCCAGACTTGTCTTGGCCAAACAGCTGCTCATCTGGTTCGTTCCATCAGCCTGGATTGGTGAATCTGAGTCACAAGGGAGATCTCCAGGTAAGAATCAACTGTCTCTGCTCATGGCCAGCAGAACGGTGATGACCAGCATTGTAGTGCAGAGAATCTGCGATATGCAGGCTTACAGGATACCTGCAAGTATTGAGGATGGTCCTTCCACCAGATTTGTCATCTCTGATTGGAAGCCATGCTTCCTAACACCACATACATGTACAAGGAAAAAAACCAAAAAGCAAAAAAAAAACAAGGACATAATGAAGAATTGATGTGCACTTCAAAGTAGCTGTAATTTTGAAGTGCTTAAATGTCCCTGGGTTCTATAACTGCCTTCTGAGTGGGAGCTGTTGCTATCTTGAGTCTTTTTAGTGTTTAGGCAGGAAACAGTCGCTTGGAACTACATGCAGGGGGAGAGCAGATTAGAGTTGTTGCTGGAGGTCGCTTTGTCCCTGCAGAATGCATCTGAGGGCTTCTTTCTGGCCATCCAGACTGAGACCAGCAGGGAGAGAAGTAGCCCACCTGGCATGGAATTTAGGTCTCATGCCGGAAGTCTGGCTGGCATCTCACTGTAACATTTTTAGAGGTAAATGCAGCTGGATTTAGAGGTAAATTCGGCACTGCGGTGCACCAGCCTCAGATCACCACGCCCCTTGCCCTCTTCCCTCACCTCCAGCACGTCGGTTCTCTCCCTCTTTCACCTTCTCCCAGTTATGGGCACTTTTCTTCTTATCTGGAAGGAGAGGGCCACACCTACTTGAACTTCATCATTGAACTTGGACCTGACATGGGCTGACATCCCTCTCCAGTGACTCAAGGTCTGCTGATGTCAGCTCCTTGGACTTTGTTGTATTAGCACATCTCCTCTAAGCTGGTCCAGGGCACCCACACATCCGAGGTCAGGAGTCACGAAGGAAGTGGCGGTACACTGAGATGATCTCACACCTGTTACTCTTTCAGCGGTTGCTGCTGTGACCTGCTCTCCTCTCCTAAAGCTCTTCTTTTGCATTTAGATATCCTGATTTTCCCTCAAAACTAAAACCAGAAGCATTTCATAAAGCTGAGAAGGTAAGACCAGGTGATTTCTCAGGTATTTTCCGATTCTGAGTTCCTGGGATTATTTTATCCCAGACTTGGTCCTTAGACCAGATTCTCATTCTTGAGGGGAACAGATTTATCTTGTGCTCCCTTCCTTTCTTCCTCTTACGGTTTCTTTCTCCAGAGGGGTCCCTGAGCTGTAGCATACTTCAGAGGAAGGAGAAGAGCTTTTTTTTTTTTTTTTTTTTTTTGGTACGCGGGCCTCTCACCGTTGTGGCCTCTCTCATTGCGGAGCACAGGCTCCGGACGCGCAGGCTCAGCGGCCATGGCTCACGGGCCCAGCCGCTCCGCGGCATGTGGGATCTTCCCGGACCGGGGCACGAACCCGTGTCCCCTACATCGGCAGGCGGACTCTCAACCACTGCGCCACCAGGGAAGCCCAGAGCTGTTAATCTTGATTTCAGAGTTCCTCTTCAATAGCAGCCCGCCCTCACCTCGCCTTGGCCAGATCGCCCTCTGTGGTTCGGCCATTTGAAGGTTTGCCCTGTTACATCCAACCTCAGGTCTCACTACCCTCCCGGCCTGTTGAGTCCATCCTTTGTCCCATCGGATAGTAGCTGAAAACTAACTCACCCCCAGCAGCCTTTTCACTTCAAACCAGTGTACTTCCAAGACCCAGAGGAACGTCCTCACAGTTGGAGCCAGCTGACTCGGGAGCAGGTGTCCTGGCCCCTCAGCGAGACAGTTAGGTTTCAAGCATGTGTTCGTCCAGGCCCACAGCACTGGCTCTCTTCCGTGACTGTGGACTGTTAGCTCTTGTGGGGCATTCATTTATCCAGCCATCCGTGCATTCCACAAATCTGTATGGAGCATGTCCTATGCAGCAGGGGTATTCTTGGTGTTAGGGGTCCACACGAAACAAAACAAAGCAAAAAACAAACAAAATTCCTGTTCTCTTCAAGCTTGCATTCTAGTGGGATTAGGGGAGTGTCAATAAATAAATAAGCGTATATTATACCAGGTAGTATTAAGTGTTATGGAAAAAATAAAGCAGAAATAATGATAATAAAGCCAAGTCAGAGTGAGAGGAAGTCGGGGGAACAGGCATTGCTGTTTTAGGCAGGATACCAGGGAAGGCCCCCCTGATTGGGTGTCATTGGAGCAGGACCCGAACAAAGCGAGGGAGGGAGGCTTGAAGGAAAAAGGAAACAAAGGCTCTCAGGTGGGAATGTTCTTGGGCTTCAAGGAACTGCAAGAGGATTGGAGCGGAAGGAACGAGGGACAGTGGAAGGAGGTGAGGACAGAGAGAAGTGGTTAGATGGTGCAGGCCTCATGAGCCACCGTGGAGACTTGGGCTTGTATGTTCTGGTTGGCTTTTCCAGAGAATCCTGTACCCTTCCTCCCTCTTCCCCAGAGAGTCTCAAAGGCTTCATCCCTAAAACATCCTGAAATAGAAATAAAGATGGATGTTCTTGACCAGTAGAGTATTTGCCATTCATTCCAAAACCCGTATTGGATACTGGGTACCGACACTCTGGAGGTAAATGAGAATTGGCCGCCCTGTCCTAGGAGCCTGTGGCCCGGCAGTGGTTCAAGGCTGCTTGGAGAAGATGCATTGATAAATCAGGTCCCAGTGAGCAGTTGTCCTGATTTGGTCATTGTGATACCAATTTGCTAGAGTAGGAATTTCCCCTGGGACCTCCCACAGGTCACTGGTACAAGTTCTCTTGGAATTCATCCACCTAGACTATTGCCAAGTCTGGCCTTCTGGGTAGAGGGAGGACCAATCCATTCAACAAACATGTGAGTGCCTATTCTGTATCAGCGCCAGTGCTAGACACCAGGGAAAAGGATGCTGAGATTCAGCTCCTGCCCTCAAGTTGTTTATGGTTTCACTAGGAGGCCTGCTAGTGACTAGACAGCACCCCAGTTATCAGTGTTCTGATCAGAGTGGGTGTGAGGGACCAAGAGGTGGGGCGCTTGAGGTAGTGAGCTCCCCGTCCTTGGAAGCATGTGAGCAGAGTGAGGGGCAGAGCCGGGGAAGCTTCCTGGGGACACGCTGTCTCCACTCCATCCTAGAGATGAGGGGTGGTCTGCTAGGTGAATATCGGGGAGGGTGAGAAACTTCAGGGAAGGTCTCCAGGTAGAGGAGAAGCATACACGAGGGCTGCCTCTTGGAGGGACTCGCTGTGGCTGTGCAGGTGAGGTGAGGTGAGTCAGAGAGGGACTCACTCAGAGACGGAAGCTGGGAGGATTAACCAGGGACCTTGAGTGTCGAGCTGAAAGAGTTGAGTCCATTCTGAGGACAGCTCAGAGCTGGTAACAGAGCTTTAAGCAAAGATAGATGGCACTTGCAGTCTTACAAAGCGAAGGGCCGAATTTTATTTGACCCCCTGTTCTCTAAAGTGCATATTTTATATCTACTCCCTGTAATATTATAAGATAACAGTTTCCTCAGCTGTAAAATGGGTTCACACAGATCAGCCGGATGGGAGGTTGTGAGGGTAGATACATGGCCTTCCCCCCGCCAGGGCCCTGGGGAGTGGTAAGTGCTGACAGCACTTCACGTGCAACTTGTTGCACAAATTACTGGTGAATGGTTAGAACAGGAGCCTTTTTTCTGATGAGAGAAAGTGGCTGGCAACAGTCCATGCTATTCTAGTAGAAATGATGGCATTTAGATCTTGATCTGTTTTTTTCTGGTCAGAAAACAAATACCCATTTCTGAAACCCTCTCTCTGCTGAACACTAAAATAAGAGTGTTCTCTTTAAAATGTGCACATTCATTAACCAGATAATACCTGAGCCCTCACCATGCCCCAGACACTGTGCTAGGCCTGGAAGCATCAAGACAATTCAAGCCCAGTCAGCCCCTCAAGGAGTTCGTAAGCTCATGACGAAGACAGAGGAGCCAACAGTCATGGGAGCAGGTGGTGGGCAAGAGCCCCGGCATGAACAAAGTGATGTGGGTGCAGAGAGGGAGCCTGCCCTCTGCCCAGACAAGTCAGGGAAGGCTTCCAACAGGGGCCATGTGAGCTGGGCACTAAAGGATGAGTAGGAGTTGGGATCTGGGAGAGAGTACAGAACAACACTGTCATCAACTCAGTTCTCTGTGATGGTGGTGGGGAGGAAATAGCCAGAGGCATCGTCATGCACAGATAATGCCTCAGCTCTGCTTTTAAAACTCCGCCAGTCGCCATCCTCCCACCTCGTTCCCAGCGGTGACTGAAAATAATGAAATTGACTAATTTGAGTTCATCTCTTCTCCGACGCTATGGAGGTGTTAGTGAGCAGAATAGGATAAGGCTTGGGGGGCCAGAAAAGAAGTAGGAAGAGGAGAAGGAGGAATCCATTTCTGTCATCCAGAAACACTGATTGAACAGCATAGCTGTGTGGTGGCAAAATTCAACTTTACAGAGACCTGGGTCTGCTTCTTCGCAGTGAAAACTACAAGAGATTTTTAAAACTGTATCTGTCCTTCTACCTTTCTCTTAGAAAAAAAATATATAGGTGTATATATGTGTGTGTGTGTGTGTGTGTGTGTGTGTGTGATGTATATGCACGTTCTCATGTGTATATGGCATGATATATATGTAAGTGCGTCTATACATGTATATGCCCATTTATATTATATAGAATTTATTCTAACCTAGCACAGAGCCTGGTGCCCATGACCTCCAGTCACACTTGCTGGTTGGAGATGGATATGTGGTTTAGAACTGACCTTGCTGACCTGCACAGATCCCCAGATGTGCCAGAGTCTCTAAAGGTCATGGCATTGGATGCTCACAGGCACAGCAGAAGGGAGTCTTGGTGTCAGCTACAGAAGAGGAGCCTGCAGCTCAGAATGACGAAGCATCTTGCCCAAGGCCCACAGCTATTAGGTGGTCAGGATTCAAACCCTCTTCTAACTGTCCCTCTTCCACTGTACATGCCATGCGTCACCCTCTCTATAAATGGGTGAAGCTTCCAGTAAACCAAGGAGGAGATTCTACAACTAAGACTTGCCCTTGGAAGCGTCCCTCAACTAGGGCTTCAAACTGCAGAGCTGGGAGGGCCAGTGGCAACTCACCAGAGTCAGGGATGCACGTGTCCGGAAATGCTCTGTGGATCCCTCCAGCGCTGGCAAGCACTCTATAGCTCGGCCTGCAGGGGAGGGAGAAGGGAGGAAAGAAGGAAGGCAGGGAGGGAGGGATGGAATGACAGGCATCAGGGTTAACTTGGGTTCTAGTCCAGGCCTGGCACTGACTCACCTTTGACCTTGGACACCCCTTCCCTTCCCGTCATCGCTAGGAGGGTGTTGGGCTTGATTGTCCAACTTCCATTTCTGAACTGGTCCCCAAGGAGAGTCCTTGAATCCTGCTGACTCCCCACGTCGTGCCGGGGGACCCCAGTGTAGGACTCGAATTTGCATCATCACCACCAGGAAGCTCTCAAAGGTGAGAAACCAAGGCCCTCACCTCCTCATGGACAGCCGGGCCTCCACCAGCCCTGGAAACAGAACAGCTGAGCCAGTACAGAGTAAAAGGATGGCTCGGCGGTACCTCATCCTCCCAGCCTTCTGCTGGGAGCCCCCGGTGTAGCTGCTGCCCTTGTTCAATCCCCTCTTCCAGCCCTCCGGCCTCCTTGCAGCTCTGTCTTCCAACCCAGAGAAGGGTTGGAAAAGAGGAGAATCAGCTTGGAGTGTTGGGCTCCGCCCTGATGGCAAGCTTCCTTTCTCTCTTGGGGACCTGTAAGCTGCCAGTCCAGGAGTCCCAGGAGGGAGACTGCCCCTGACCTGGAGAGCAGGAAGGAAGCCGGGGGTCAGGAGCACGCTGCACACTGGCAGAGAGAAGAGTCCTGCAGAATCGTTCATGTGACCGCAGGCTTGGCCATCAGTGCCCCGCAGGACCCCTTTCCCCACGTGTCAGCTCTTTCCGCCCTGACCCGGCTGCTAGCCAAGCAAGGAGGGCAACGGCAATCTACCAATTTTCTTCAGTTACCATAACGTGGATACAAGGAGCTGGACATGTGATGACATTTGCAAAAGCCCATGTCCCTAGTTCTAAGGGAGGCCACATGGCATGGTGTACATCAGAGTGGGCTTTGGGTGAGATTTGCTTTCACTGGGGTTGTCGTGAGATGCTGTGTCCTGCCGTGGTTAGTAGCACAGACTGCAGCTGGACAGCCCGGGCTGGGACCCTCCTCTGCTGCTTCCAGCTGGTGAGCTCGGGCTGACCGGACGTCTCATCCAGCTTGTCCTCATCTGCAGAACGAGAGCCCACAGGACCTGCCACACGAGGCTGCTGTGATCAGGGATGTGAGTTCATGCACGTAAGGGTGCAGAGCGGTACCTGGCCTATAGTCAGGGCTCAGTGAGTGTTCGCCCATTTTATTTTGATCTAAAGCCTCTAGAATCGAATATTCTATTCCGTTTCTGGGCTGTGCTGTGGGTTCAATCCTTTACTGGCTGTTTATTAAGCATCTCCTGGGTGCAGAACTCGTCCTAGATGATGGCATTTCAAAGCCGGAGTCGGCAACATGATAAACACAGTGAGACATCACTCCTTCTTTGCCATTGGGACAAGTGAAGCCTCGTAGGAGACCTGAGGCTGGAGAGTTCCCTGAGCCAGGCGGCTTCTCAGAGGAGCTGGGGGCCTGGAGTGAAGGGGGGAGATGGAGGCCTGAGCCGAGGGCTGGACAGTGGGTTGAGAGAAGGAGGGAGGAGTTGACTAAGGATGATTAGGGAGGGGTTCCATTCTGAGTGGGAGACTGGGGGAAGAGCTAAGGAGGGTGGAATTCTTGAGAGTGGTTTTCTGGTGTTGGTATGGGCGGTAGGCTCTGCTTGAAGCCTTTCTGGTGTGAAATGCCTGGGGCCCCCAGGTGGAGATCCATCCCCTTTGCCCAGCTCCGGTGTCAGTCGAGGAAGAGGGCTCAGGATACGCCAGCAAAGGGCCCCCATCGCACAGGATGGAGCAGGGCCCCTCTGCTCCCGGCAGAGCGAGCACAGGCCCCTCTGTGTGCGGCCCAAGAGCCCCAGCCAGGCCTCCTCCTTGAAGGGCCTGACAAAGACTGGCTTGTTCTCCCCTGACATCAGACCTCGCCCTCAGGATTTCTCTGTTCTTCTGGGGCAAGATCTCACACAGTGATAATAGAGTGAACGGGAAGAGGGAGGAATCAAGTGAAAGCTGTCTCAGGCGTCACCATGCCAACCCGCTCCCCTGGCTGAGGGTAGGAAGAGGGCGCCTGCCGCGTGTGCCCTGCGCATCTTCCAGGTCACACCCCGGCAGGGACAGCCCTGAGCTGCGGGCGTTCTGGTTGGAGCCGAACGGGAGCTGCTTGTATTGGTTCCGAGAGATGCTAGCTGCCTGGTCAGTGACGGACAAAATATTAGTGAGTCACATTACTTAATTGCTGCATACAATGGGTGGATTGTTTTCTGTGTGTGTGTGTGTGTGTGTGTGTGTGTGTGTGTGTTTTAGCTTAAGTAAGTATTGCATTTAAACACCTGGGTTTTCTATTTTAACAAAGATTTATAGTGAGTTCTGCCTTGGAAGTTTCATAAAAGCTTACTGTTTAGCGGGATCTGTGAGATCACCTGCTCTTGAGTCTGTCTGACCCTCTTTTCAGATGAGTGAATGGAACCCGGGAGAATGGGAGACAGGAGTAAAGCTTTTATAGGCACCCAGGATTCGGACCCTGTGTGACAAGTACTCAGCATAAGACCCCTAGTGAGGGCTTACTCTGCTATCCCTGCTTACTTTTTGAGCTTTGACTTGTGCCAGATGGGGTCAATAAAGGAACTCACTCGTAAAACAAAATGAATATGAAACCAGTCCAAGGGGAACCGCTAGTTTCATTTATCTTAAAATAATCAATCCTAAAACAACCGTTTACTTGTGAGATACAGGAAGAAAAGGGGATTTGACACCGGAACTTCACATCCTTAGTCCAGTGCAGTGGTTCTCAAGCTCATGGCCAGAGCCATAGGCTAGTAAGTGAAAGGGGAGCCCGTGTCTCCACTGTCTCTTCAGTGTGTTTCCCACACTCCATACTCCACTTCATCAAATGACCTGGGATTGCTTTCTTTAGCTGGGTTCTCAGCTGGTAGGAACTGCGGAGCAGTCCCAGACCTGGTGCTTGAGTAACAATGTGCTGTCTTCAAGTGGAAGTTAGAAGTAGCCTGAACAGTACTTGATCTGTCTGTGAGGACTGAGAGCCCTCTAGCAGATGCAGGGCACAGCTTTCAAATTTAGTCATTTGTGGCCACAGACACCAGCCGGGGAATCCCGGCTGCAGGGTAAAGTTTAAACCAGGGTAGTGCATGGTTGAGTCATCAAGAGCACGGCCGGGTTTGAACATCAATCTGGAAGTAAACTTGGGAAGGTTGTTTGTTTGGTTTAACTGTGGTCTTGCTGGATCCATCCAAACAGGGAAGTTCCACTGTGACTCTGCTGCCTTCTCTGTGTATGTTGAGTTTCCTGCAGGGGCATCCTCTGCGAAAGCAATGCTGTACTTCTGCACGCCTCTCTGTCTATAAATATAGGGTGGGGTTACCGATCGCTAACGGAGGATCTCCCGCTCTCCTAATTTACACTTCCAGAGTGTTTTCCAGATCCAAAATATAATTTTAAGTGGACGTTTCACCAAAATGAGCTGTCGTAATTCATTTTGATAAGCTTGGATAAGATTTCAGCATCTTCTTTCTTTCTTTTACTCTTTACATTTTGCAACTGAAGTCAGGTTGATTCAGCCACCAGACAGATGTTTCCCTGGTTGGAACATGTGATTTAAGACATTAGGGGAAGAGGCAGGGGAAGATGATTACTAAGCCAACTGGCTGAATCTATTAATTTTTCTTTCCCAAATGTCATGGCTCCGTTTCCAGCAAAGTGGTCAAGATCAATGCTGTTGAAATGACCTTGAACAGGAATGAAGTGAGTTAGTGTGTTAAGTAAGCACTGGGTACCACAGCTGCGAATTTGAACCCTTTTTACTACTAAGAATAAATATATTCAGGGCATTGAAATGGATCCCCCTGCTTTGTCCCTTTTCCAAACTTCTGCTTTTGTACTAAGTACCTACCCTGACCAGGTCTGGCGTTTTTAACGTGAGATGAGCACGCCCCTTAGTGGAGAAAGTACTTAACTGCAAGCTCTTAACATTTGCCCAAAGAAAAGCTCTCGGTTTTTACAGAAATATATCGCTTTAGTAACTCTTAAAGCCAAACTACTTGTCTACGTTGGAGGGTTATCGTGAGAATTAAATGAGATAATTTGTGGGCAGCACTTAAAATGGCACTGAGTGCAGGAATGACAGTCAGCAACTGCTATTATCACGCTTATCTGAGAATGAGGATTTGGGAAGCAGGGGGTTGAGGGACGTCATTTTTGGAGTCTTCAGGATTTCAGCTTCAGCGCCCTCTGTGCCCACACTGTTACGTAGTAGGAAAGGTGAGTGAAGAGTAGTGGACAGGATTTACCTGGGGCAGGACCCACTGCCCCGAGGCGGAGAGCAGTGCCGGCCACTTCAGAATACAGGCCTCCCCACCGTGTGGGGATTTGGATTGAAAAGAGCATCCACGCAATGCGATTCCACCTGCACCTGACGGGGAGGCACTGTTCCTTTGCCACGCCTGTCCCTGACCTTGGACTTCTCCCGGCTCAGCCTCCAGACGCTCAGAAGTCTCCACAGGCCACCCTTTGTGAAAATGACTCCTAGCGGCGGGAGATGTCTTTTTCGGAAGTTAACGTGGGCATCGTTGAGGCCGTATTTTGCTTTTTTGATGACTCGAGTTTTCTTTCTTTTAATTGGCAAGCATAGGATGAGACTGTTTCTTCATGCGCCTGAAGCTTGTTACATCTTTATCAAACGAGATGTGAAAGTGGGGAAACGATTTGTCTTCCCTCTCTCCTTTCTTTCTTCCTTCATCCCTTTCTTCCTTCCTTTCATTCCTCCTTCTCTCTCACTTTTTCCTCCTCTCCCACCAGCCCCTCCTCTTTCCTTCCCTCTTGCTCTAAGTGGATGATGGACAAGAGGTCCTTGGGTCTAGATTTTGGCATCCACGCCATCTCTGGTCCACTCACTTTTTCATTTATTCGGAAACATATTCCCTGAACAGCCTACTCTGGATTCAAAACAATCCAGTCCCAGTTCCGGTGCTAGGGGTATTCATCCTTTAAGAGGAGAGGCAGGCAGGTAAGCAGGGGTGACAGGACCATGGGGAGGTGCTGAGAGAGGGCTCCCGGGGCCGTGGGGAGAGGAGCGGAGGGCAGCGCGTCCCCCCAGGACTGGCACCGGGAGCACGGCAGGCCCCAGGCTGGTGGTGGATGTAAGTTTGCCTGGCAGAGAACCACCTTTATAGTGGGTTTAAAAGCCACCTAGGAGGGGCTTCCCTGGTGGCGTAGTGGTTGAGAGTCCGCCTGCCGATGCAGGGGACATGGGTTCGTGCCCCGGTCTGGGAGGATCCCACATGCCGCGGAGCGGCTGGGCCCGTGAGCCATGGCCGCTGAGCCTGCGCGTGGAGCCTGTGCTCCGCAACGGGAGAGGCCACAACAGTGAGAGGCCCGCGTACCGCCAAAAAAAAAAAAAAAAAGCCACCTAGGAAAACCGGGTCCCACCACTTCATCATAACCAGGAGACTGGGATCTGCCGACAGGTCTCAGGGCCAGGCCTGTGACAGCTGTCCCTCCAAAGGCCTCTCAACTCCAGCCACCGAGAGTGTGATCTCAGCTGTGGGGGACCTGGGGTTCCCTTCGTCCCAGCCCCAGGCCTCACTGACAGTTTCTCCCTGGCCTCCTTCCCACTCCACAGCCCCCTCCTGCATGAAACCCTCCCAGATCCTTCTGGCCGGAGGATTCCTCTCCTCTCTTCCACCCTCTTCCCAGATACCAGTCCTCACTAGAATCTTCCACTCGTTACAGCTGGCTTTAAACATAGCCTCTCACCCTCACTGGATGGTGCAGGGACCGTAGCTCTCGTTTCTAAAAAGAGCAAATGTTCACGCAGTTGCCCCTTTGACCACGCACCCACTTTCCTGGACTCTGTCAAGGACTGTGCTGGGTGTGGAGGCTGGACCAATGATTAAGACCTGCGTTGAGGAAGCTGAGCAGACACATATGAATATTATATTTTTGTTAGAAATATATACAGGATACACGGGGTGTATATATTAGGGCCATAAGAAGGAAGAGGCCAGTTCTAACTTGGGAGCTAGTGGCAAGGGAGAGGAGGGGTGTTGGATTTGGGTGGAAGTGGGGATCAACTGAATCAAATCACACATAAAGGGAAATGTAGGTGGATAGATCACCCGGCAGAGCCAACAGAGTTTTGCCAACTAAACAGAATCTTCAGTGTTACTGGTAATTTCTAGAAATGTTGAAAGAATTTATGACTTATTTCAGCTGAATGCTGCCATTTCCTGGGCAAAGTAAGTAGACTTCCAAAGCCTTGGGAGTTAACAGCATCATTTCACCATCTCTTGGAATTGTTTTGAAAGCCAGTGGACGTAGCTTTGGTGTTTGCCAATTATCCCTAACCTAGTGCCTTAATGTTACAATTATATTATTATCGTAACTGCAGTGAGATCTGATTTGGGCTCTGAGGGCTGGGACTGTGGCGGCTCTTCCATTGCTTCTGGAATTCCAGAGGAAAAGAGTCTGAATTAGAGAACGTCATATTAGACCTCTGAATACACGGGATAGATGAAAGCTGGCCGCCCAAGGTTGCCTAACACAGGTGCTTCGGGACCCGCTTTATCAAATATATGAAAATTAGTTGTAGTTAGCCTGTCTGCGTATTTCATGATGTTTGCTGCTTCGGAAGTACAAAAGGGCTCGAGAACAGTTTCTCTTTAGTAGTTTAAGTGTTCTACCTGATTTCTGAATTACTGCTTTTTCACGGAGGTAAACTCTGGAGTACTACCTGAGTGCAGCAGTGGCCAATTTTGAGATAGCATGGTGCTGGGAATCTATCACCACCGTCCTTCCCAAATAGCTGGAAATCCACAGGGCTTCAAGGAACAAGCCAGGGATGCTCTGTGGAAGTGCTGTCAAGGCGCAGTTCTGTTTCTTAAATGGAAATCTCATCCCATTTCTAATTACCTTAGCTCCTGGTGTGGCTTTAGGTTGCCTGAATACATTTCTGGAAATTGTTGGACATTCTCATTGCATTAAAACCTCAGGATGTTGGAACAAAGAGGAGTTTCCCAGGTCATCTAGCCAGTCCTGGTGGGTTACAGATGTGATAAGGATGAGACTCAGATGGAGGGAGTGACCTTCTCCAAGGTCTTGTAGCAAACAAGTGGCTGAAAACAGATGAGGACAAGAGACAGTGACTCCCGTGCATTTGGTGGCATTACAGAGGCCTTACAGTCGCGGTAGCTTCCATGACCTTCAGGCCCCAGGGTTACATAACAACTGCCTGACCCGCCCCAGGCACCAAGCTGCATTTCTGCCCTGGAGTTTCCTTGCTTCTGCTTTCTGAATTCAAAGTTCCTATATAATCAGTCTTCAGTAGATTCTCCTGACCGTCTCTCCCTCTACTTTCCCCCCAAAACACACTTTCTATTTTAGAGGTTCGTGCTGTACCTCATTAGGACCAGGCTCACTGACCATGCACTTTCCCATCCCGTGAAAGGACTACTTCTCCCCTTTTCTTACCCAAATAAGAGTGTCTGACCAAAATAACAGATGGCCTGAGAGCCTCTCCTCCCACGGGCCTGGAGGAAGAATCTCATGTTTGGATGGAAGAGAAGCTCCAGGGGATCATGGGAGTCATGTTTACGAACAGATGACTTCATTCATTCCACCTGTATTTATGGAATTCCTACTGTGTGTCAGGCCCTAGTCTGGGATCTGGGGGTATATATGTTAATGGCGATAGAGATTCAAAAGAAAAATAAAGACAGTGAGTGGGGAGTAGGGTGAAGTGTGATGTTGGAGAGGGTGGTTAGGTTGGGCTCCGCTGAAAAGTAAACCCTGGACAGAGGCCTAAAGAAAAACCATGGAGATATATTGGGGGAAAGCATTCTAGGACTAAGGACTAGCAACGGTCCTGTGGCAGAAACACATGTGATAAGTTCAAGAATGAAGAAGGGGGAGAGGCCAGAAGCCGTGAGTAGCCCAGCGATGGAGGGGAGTTGTACGAGATGAACTACCTTGGGGTAACATCACCTCGGGCCTTGTTGACTGTGATAAGAATCTTGTATTTTACTCTAAGTGACACAGGAAACCATTGAAGGGATTTAACCAGAGGAGTGACATGCTGAAACTTTTGAAACATCATTAGAGCTTCCAGATAGGTAATTGACTGAGTGATTGGGAACTGGGGAATCTGTTTAGGAAGTGAGTATGATAGTGTTGGCAAGAGATGAGATGCCTTGTGGGTATCTAGGCCTCCATGTCCGAGAAACGATCAAATTCAAGCTGCGTCCTGAAAGGAGAGCTGAAGGTTTGTTAGCTTAGATATGGGGTGTGAGAGAAAGGAAAGCCGAGGATGACACTGACGTTTTTAGTCGGAGTGTCTGGAAACATGGAATTGCCATTTACAGAGAGAAGAAAGACTGAAGAAGGGGCAGATTTCTAGGAAAAAAGAACAAAACTTGAATTTTGGATATGTGAAGTGTGAGGTGTCTATTAGAAGTCAAGCAATCAGTGGGATAAATGAGTCTGGAGTTCAAGTGAGGGGAACAAGGAGACAGTTATAAATTTGGAAGTCATCAGCATACATCCTCTAAGATGGTATTTAATAGATATTAATAGTTGTGTCAGAAAGGGGACTCGGGGAGGGGGAAGGATAAGCTGGGACAAAGTGAGAGAGTGGCACGGACATATATACACTACCAAACGTAAAATAGATAGCTAGTGGGAAGCAGGCGCATAGCTTTGTGACCACCTAGAGGGCTGGGATAGGGAGGGTGAGAGGGAGGGGATATGGGGATACATGTGTATGTATAGCTGATTCACTTTGTTACACAGCAGAGACTAACACACCATTGTAAAGCAATTATACTCCAATAAAGCCATTAAAAAAAAATACTGCCTGCACTCAAGTCATGTCTGTATATTTCTGTGTGCATCTCTTGTTGATGGTTTTGAGTTTCATGTATCTTCTTGGCCATGTTAGAAATAAAAAGTTAATTTTCAAAAAAAAGAAAGGGAGGGCTGGGACTGCGGCGGCTTCTCAGTTGCTTCCAGAATGCCACAGAGCACCTCCACCTTCTTCATGGCCAGGAGGACAGAACTAAGACCAGTGAGTGGAACAAGAAAATGAGAGTAGTGATCGTGACCATGGCCACTACCATTTATGCCTCTGGCTCCTTACATGTGTGGTGTCGTTGTCTCTACAAACCAGCCTTGAAGAGGTTGAATTCATCTCTGTTTTACTCATATTGAAACTCGGACTCTGGGAGGTTAAGTAAATGTTGTTAAATACGTTGATTGAGACCACCCAGCTAATAAATAGCTAAGCTGTGATCCAAACCCAAGTTCATGTTCTTGTTGCTATGCTAAACATCACAGCTCAGTTTAAGAGGTTCAATAGGGTGGTCTTTCTTTTATCTCTGAGAAAGACAGCTTAGCTGAGAATGTTTGCGAGCTCACCCTCCACCTTCAGCTGAGCCTGTCCTGAAGGTCGGGCGTTTCAGATGCTGGGTGGAATACTGCATGTCGGGGCTGCCCTTGCCGACACAGAACACACACTGTAAAGCAAGAGAGAACAATTTGAAAAAAGGAGATGACACAGGAAGATCAAGTCATACATGCGCTCTGAACACTGGCTACAGTTGAAGCCAAGACATTACCCATAGGTGCTGGTTGATTTCCTTTCCTAGTTTCAGAGGGCAGATGACAAACCCCACCCTACGGGAGACAGGTGGAGAAGGGGAATACAGGGATTGATTCCACACTGGCCGAGGGGCAGGCCCTGGGCGGTGTAGCTGTCATCTCCTTCAGGGCTTGCCGCAAGCAAATGAGTGCTGGGGGTTCCACCTAGGAAAGTAAGACCTGAGGGGTGACATGGCTCGTCCAAGGACCTGCGGCCAACACATGTTACAGGCTTTCCAGACCCCAGAGCTCAAGCCTGTTGCACCGCTTTCCTTTAGAAGGGGAAGGAGAGAGGAGGCTGGGATGCTGAGAGCGGCTGCCGTTATCCTCCGCCCATCCCCGCCTGCGGTCTGGAGACGGCCGGCAGAGGGCGCCGCGCCCCTGGCTCTCGCAGCCCGCGGCCCGAAGCCATGTTGAATGAGCAAATGTCTGCAGCCGCCTCCGCGAGATGGAAATGTCTCCCTGGCAGGAAATCCGCGAGGAGCACCGCGGGGTTGTGCAAACAGCCTCACAATGTCCGCTTGTGTGTGTGCACTCGGCTTCGCCCGCGTCGCCCACAATGCTCTGTTTTTTTTGGATAATGGGCCTCTGTGGACCCATAGGGCTTGTCATGCAAAGGGAGTGACCTGTGTTTGTCATAAATGGGCTCTTGTATGATTAATAGCCACGCGAACGCGCCCGCAGTAGCCGCGCGGCACCGGCTTCACCTCTTCGCCGAGGCGGTGGTCTCAGTCGCTTTCCTCCGTCGCTCCAAAGCGGCCGTGCAGAATTTATTGCTAAAAGGGAAATGACTTGTTTGCATTGTGGTTGCGAGACAGGAGGTGCAGAAAACTAGCATTCGTTGCTGGAGGCTGACTGCGTGCCAGATATTATACTAGGTGCTTTCCCTGCATTATTTTATTTACTCACTAACGACACTGCTAAGGAAGTATTATGATTCGCATTTCACAGACGAGGAAAACCCAAATTCAGAAGAGTAGACTTACCCAAGGTCTCCTCAGCCTGTGCTGTTGCCACTAAAGAACTCCTTTTCTCCTTCAGCGTGGTCCACGGTCCACACACTTGGAAATGCCTCCCTCATCCTGCCTGGCTGTCCGTACACTCAATTAGCGATTTTAAAATAAATGAGGGATTTCCATTCTTGGGTGTCAGTGTGTGTGTTGTACCTCCTGGAATTATATGCAAAAACATGTGGATCTGTTCATGGGTGCGTTTTTCTAAGAAGGCCGATATTCATCGGATTCTCAAGGTCATCTATGATCATAAAACAACAAGAATATCTCTATTTTGGGAAATGTTTATTTTCTCCAACCTATTTCTCTTCCCAACGACCCTTCCTCTGTTCGGCTTGTTTGCAGTTGACAATCTTCCTGTCATTGCTATGCAGTGACTGCTTACCGAATCTTCCATTCCGTTTCAGTGGCCATCAGTGCTGGACTGGACTGCGTGCTGGACCTGTGCGTGGAGCTTGGCTGGGGAGGGGTGGGGGGTAGTTGAAATGGGTAACCTTCTGGAAATGAAGAAGACATAGCCCTTTAAAGAATCCACAGTAAGGAAGAAAGGTTGTTCATTCAGCCTGGGGCTCAGGGAGGAGGTTTCTGGAAGGAAGTGCAATCTGATTTGGGCCCTGAAAGATAGGCCATCCAGAGGCAGAGGAGAGGGGGAGGGCATTCCAAGCAAAGGGAGCAGCATATGAGCACAAAAACAGAAGCAAGAACCAGGCCAGACTGTTGGCACGGTCCATACGCTGGTGTGACCAAAGCACAGAGTGTTCACAGGAGCTGAAACTTGAAAGAGAGCTTCGGGTCAGGTTCTAGGACCATGTGAAAAATTGCACCCATCTTAATTTGACAGCCAGCTTGGGGAACGTTTACACTGAAACATGCCTTTTTCCTTCCACCCAGCAGCTCCACATCGCGCTGGGCCGGGGAGTTGCCTCAGAAAGGCAGGAGAGCCGGCCTCCCAGGCACTCAGCACACTCCCCCCGCCCCGCCTTTCCTGTCCCAGCTTACAGTGACGGTCTTCAGTGCTTGCTTGGGGTTCACGCTAGGGGTTTTATTTTAAAGCGTTCCTTTGGTTTGCGATTAAGTGTACTTTGAAATCAAGGCATTTGCTCCTTTCAGAAACTGGAGACCAAAGCAAAGCCCCTCCTGCCTCTGAGATTTCAAGGGATGTTTTCCGCCCTTTGGCGGACCTTGACACTTGAGATGCAATGGACCGCGCCAACCTCCCTTGGCTTCAAATTCTTTAGGTTTTCAGTATGTGAAATGGCTTTTGGTGGTCTTTTTGGTACTTCTGTAATTTTGACATCCCCCCCCACAAATAACTTTGAACTGGGAAGTAATATACCTAATGCTTTGACACCTCCATCAATTCCAAAGCCTCCTTTGTTGCACAGGTGGACCTCCGTTTAAGAAAACTCAGTGTCTGGAAACCTAGACTTACAAATCAAGTCAGTCCCTGGCACTGGGGCAGGTGGGGTTCTTCAGGGGGCTTTCGCTTCCCAGAAGTACTGCATCTGCGGGCACTGTGCCTCCCGGTGCCTTGACCTGTGAGGTCATATTTCACCACTTGACAGTGACCTCTGGAGGCAGAGAGACCTCAGGCACAGATGTGTGGAACAGCTGCCGGGGACCGAGAGCCAGGCAGGGACGGGGGGCGGGGGGGGGGCGGGGAAGCCTTTTTCTTTTTTTTCCTCTCTCTTTTTTTTTTAGGTTATATTGTGAGATAACATATAGAAGAGATTTAATTCACCAGCATTCACTTTACACAGGACATTTCCTGTAACGTGCGCTCAGAGTCTCCTGTGTGATCCGAGGTGCTCGGGGTATCTGGTGTTGGATTGGGGGAGGCGAGAGAGAGCCCAAGATAATGGCTGGAGACTGCAGCCAGGAGTAGGGCTTAGAGAGAAGTCACGGCCAGGGGAGACGTGGAAGGTACCTGGATAGAGTTTGGTGAGACACCAGGTCTAAGAGGGGGCAGCAGGTGCAGAAATCTCGGGGGACACAGGTTTCTGGCTCATAATTTAATGGACGATGATGCCTTTCTGTGAACAAAGAAGGAGGAGGACATTTGGGAAGGGCGGAACTTAAGGTCATTAAGATCTTCCCCAAAGTGCTATGCTTGCAGGAAATTCACTTAGAGTTACCGGCCAGGAGTTGAGGAGGGAGGTCCAGTTTGGGGCTAGAGCGGGACGGGGAGACAAGGTGTGAAGAACGAGCATTGGAGACAGACACTTACAGGTTAGATGGAGGAAGCGGAGACTTAAGAAGGACCGTTCAGAGAGATGAGGGGGCAGTAAGGAGGCGCTCCAGCATCTCGGCGGGGGAGGGCTTGGCCAGCAGCACGCAGGGCAAGATTCCTCTGCAGCCCCTCACTCAGAGCAAAGAGGACCCCGGCTTCTGTCGGTTGAAATACCCGAGAATCAATTCTGGAAGGAGATCTGTCATCCAAGAGAAACGAGAGTCTGTCTAACCTAAATCACTGATGGTCAGAACAGCCCAAACTTCGGGCGACTTCTCCGTGTTCCCTTTCAGGTTCTAGACTGAAGCGAAGCCATCGGAGACAGGTGGAATAAACAGCTTTCCCAACACTGCTCCGTAAGCGGAAGGCACTTCCAAGACTGCTGCCCTGCAGGGGTCACTCTCCCTTTGAAATCGGGCAGAAGTGGCCTGGGTGGGCTGTGACGGTCAGCCCTCCTTCTAGGGAAGCGGCAAGCTTATCAAGCAGTTTCCTCCTCACCGTGTTCTTGATGTCACAAGTGGAAGGGAACAAATTCACTAATGATTTCCCAGCGGTGGGCTGGTCCAGAACAAAGTCCCAGTTTGATGGTTTCCATATTCACTGGTATTGGAAATTGAGGCGGGGGGCACATTGACTTTCATTCCCTAAAAAAGAATCTAATTTCACTCTCATTTCTTGTGGAGACTTTTTGCTGTTGTAATATTGATGTTTATGGGGAAATTAGCTGTGATGAGGTAATAGTCTATTTTAGAAAACTGAACTCAGATATTGAAAGGACTATTTTAAACCTGCACTTAATCGTTCAGCTCTGTAATGGTCTCTCGGTATTTTTTTGAGAATTCCCATGGACTGTCTTACAACTCGACTCTAGCAGCTTGTATTCCACCGGGAACACCCAGCCCTTTTGAGGGACACCGTGGTATTAATGATGGATGAGGGTATTCAAGGCATTTTCCCATTTGAGTGCCATTACTTGTAGTGTTAAAACGTTTTGAAAACACATTTTAGCCATTAACTCATTTTTATTGTCAGATGAAAGTGCTTAATAGACTCACTCTAGTTTCCCTCCTTCGTCTTGGAATGAAATCATCTGTTGGATTCTTGGCACGACTTTCGGCAACGGAACAGAGAACCTTATGACTTCATTGCAGAAGCGGCAGCTGGGGCAGGGAATTCCAGCCCAGCCCAACTATCTAAAATCGCTCACCTGGTTTTGCTCCCGGAATTTATAGGCTGAGCTACTTCATTCCATCCATGAATTTCCCGCGCCCCCCCACCGCCAAAGAAAAGCAGGTGCTTCTGTCATTTAAGGAACGTACCCTTCCTTTTGTTGAGAAGTAGTTTTTTAAGCCACCTATTTTGTATCTGATACATTACAGGCTGATGGTCAACCGGTTTTGCTTATCATTGTAAGCAATCAAGGAGTATAAATGAGGTATGATGGGTTGTATGATTACTAGGAGAAAGTGTCTCTGGGTAGTGTGAATACCAGACGTATCAGGGTTGTACTCTCCCTGCTCGGACAGCTCCCTGGTTGGTTCATGGGAGGCAAGCCAGAGGGGTCACTTGCTTTTGGGGGACGGTGTGGGGAGCCTGCAAGCCTCTTTCGTCGCTGACAGCAGCGGCCAACCTGGCTGCCATCAGGATTTCTCCAAATCTGAACCTTGTTGATCAGGTTGAAGGGCAGATTGTCTGAATAGCCCTCCTACAATCACATCCAGTCGCCAGAAACACTCCTGAAGCCAGAACTGGACTTCTTTCCTCCACTCTGTTGGGGAAATCTCAGGGCTCCATTGTAGTTAGGAGATCAGACTTATCATAAAACTAAATGAGACACAGGCCACAGTGTGCAGCTGGAGGCGCCAGCTTCAGAGCAGAGACCAGCAGCTCTGCTCCCAAGCTGGGCCTAGTAACTGACCAGGGTAGTGACTCCTAGACTTTGGAATTTCATAAAACGGTAAAATATCAAAATAAACTTCGGGGACTTAGGATGCAGCTATCACTATCATTTTGTAAAATAAATAAAAGACACTGTAGCATAGAGATGTTTGCATAACTCTAGCAGAAATGCAAGGCTCATGCCATAGCCTTAATTTCTCATTTTGCCTTGGACTGGTTGATGCTTTGGTACCACTGGACAGAACAATCTTAAGGATTTCTTTGCCAGTGCTAACTGGGTACCAGGCCCTATGCTAAGTGCTGGGAATACAAGGAGGTGTAAAAACAGCCCTGCCCAAGAAGACCTTATATTCAGAGATGGGGGGAAAGTGTGTAATTATGGTCCACACTGTAGGCACTAACACACAGTAAACACAGCAAGTTAGGTGAGCAAAGAGAAGCCAAGCTTACCCAAGGGAGTGGGTTTTGTTTTATTTGAGGTAGAGTCAAAGAGGAGGGAAGATTTAGGGGGGTTCTTCTGAAGGTCCTGATTTCCAAACTCATACTTGAAAGGAGGTTCTGGGGAGACAACGGCTGAGAGCCAGTGCTTAGAGTTCAGATGGAATTGACTTCCAGACCCAGCTCTGCCACTTGTGGGCTTGAGAAACTTTTAAAACCTCTAAGATTATTTCTTTATCTCTAAAGTTGGGATGAGAAGAGTTCCTACCTCATAAGGCGGTTGTGAAAATTAAAATATGATAATACATGAAAAGCTCTCATCCCTATGGCCTGCAGATCATTACAAAATGTTAGCTGTCATTTTAATTGTAAACAGAAGGAGCAACATGTGCAAGGGCCCTGAGGCAACAAAGAGCAGGCTGCTTTAGAGAAGTGTAGGGTGTGATGAGCGGAGGGCCCAGGGGTGCAGAGGAAGAGAGGGGACAGAGGAGACGGCCAGGGGCTGGAGGCCAGGTTTTCTGGATCCAGTGCACACACTGGTATGTGCTACATCCTGTGGGCCCTGGAGAGCCGTGGAAGCATATTAAGCAAGGAAGTCACATTGTTACTTTTGTAACAATGAAAACGAATGGGCAGGAGACAAAACTGGAATCAGGAGGGTCAGTTTGGGGGCTCTTTGCAGGGTGCCGGAAGCTCTGCTGAGGGTCTGAATTAGGATAATCATGGTAGGGAAGGAGAGAAGTGCACACAGTGTTATGAACCACCAGTGGGGATGTCCTGTTTAACACGCTGTTTAGCTTGTTCTAGGGAGACCCTACTACCATGGAGCAGAAACCCTCCACTGGCAGTGATACATCGCACCTTATGTTTTTTTTTATTATTATTACTTAATAAATCTTTATTGGAGTATAATTGCTTCACAATACCGTGTTAGTTTCTGTTGCACAACAAAGCAAATCAGCCATATACATACCTATGTCCCCACGTCCCCTGCCTCTTGAGCCTCCCTCCCACCCTCCCTATCCCATCCCTCTAGGTCACCGCAAAGCTCCTAGCCGATCTCCCTGTGCTGTGCTGCTGCTTCCCACCAGCCAACTATTTTACATTCGGCAGTGTGTATATGTCGATGCTACTCTCACTTCGCCCCACCTTCACCCTCCCGCCCCATGTCATCAAGTCCATTCTCTATGTCTACCTCTTTATTACTGCCCTGCAGCTAGGTTCATCAGTACCATTTTTCTTTTCTTAGATTCCATATATATGCGTTAGCATACGGTATTTGTTTTTCTCTTTCTGACCTACTTCATTCTGTATGACAGACTCTAAGTCCATGCACCTCACTACAAATATCGCAATTTCGTTTCTTTTTATGGCTGAGTAATATTCCATTGTATATATGTGCCACATCTTCTTTATCCATTCATCTGTCGATGGACATTTAGGTTGGTTCCATGTCCTGGCTGTTATAAATAGTGCTGCAATGAACATTGTGGTGCATGTCTCTTTCTGAACTATGGTTTTCTCAGGGTATATGCCCAGTAGTGGGATTGCTAGGAAAACTGGACAGCTACATGTAAAGGAAGGAAATCAGAGCCCTACCTAACACCACACACAAAAATAAACTCCAAATGGATTAAAGACTTAAATGTAAGATCAGACACTATAAAACTTTTAGAGGAAAACATAGGAAAAACACTCTTTGACATAAACCACAGCAAGATCTTTTTTGACCCACCTCCTAGAGTAACAGAAATAAAAACAAAAATAAACAAATGGGACTTAATTAAACTTAAACGCTTCTGCACAGCAAAGTAAACCATAAACAAGACAATAAAACGACCCTCAGAATGGGAGAAAATATTTGCAAAGGAACCAACAGGCAAAGGATTAATCTCCAAAATATATAAACGGCTCATGGAGCTCAGTATCAAAAAACCAAACAATCCAGTTAAAAAACGTGTGGAAGACCTAAATAGACATTTCACCAAGAAAGACATACAGGTGGCCAAGAGGCACATGAAAAGATGCTCAGCATCACTAATCATTAGAGAAATGCAAATCGAAACTACAATGAGGTATCACCTCACACAGGTCAGAATAGCCATCATCAGAAAATCTACAAACAACAAATGCTGGAGAGGGTGTAGAGAAAAGGGAACGTTCTTGCCCTGTTGGTGGGAATGTAAATTGATACAGCCACTATGGAGAACAGTATGGAGGGTCCTTAAAAAACTACAAATAGAACTACCATATGCATCTTATGTTTTTTTTAAAATTTATGTATTTTATTTATTTATTTTTGGCTGCGTTGGGTCTTCATTGCTGCGCGCGGGCTTTCTCTAGCTGCGGCAAGCGGGGGTACTCTTCGTTGTGGTGCACAGGCTTCTCATTGTGGTGGCTTCTGTTGTTGCAGAGCATGGGCTCTAGGCACACGGGCTTCAGTAGTGTGGCACGTGGGCTCGGTAGTTGTGGCTCACGGGCTCTAGAGTGCAGTCTCAGTAGTTGTGGTACATGGGCTTAGTTGCTCAGCGGCACGTGGGATCTTCCCGGACCAGGGCTCAAACCCATGTCCCTTGCATCGGCAGGCAGATTCTCAACCACTGTGCCACAGGGAAGCCCCAACCTTATGTTTTAATGTCTTTTAAAAAATGAATTTGTCCCATTTACTTTTTGTGTTAATGGACAGAGCAAGAGATTGACAGCCAGGACACCTTCTTTCTGGCTCCTTCTTTGGCCCTAATGTATTTTGGGTCCTTGGACAAGTGCTTTTTTGTAAATAAGAGCTTTAAAAAGATGACCCCAGTTCTAATATGGAATGTATTCTGAGGACATTTGGGAAGACCCTGGGAAGGACAATTACTATACCTGACCCACATGTTCTGATCTGTAAAATGGGTCCAATATCACCTTCCCTACCTTTGACACATGCTCATGTTGAGGATGAATGAGGCCAGACACATCTTTGACAAAGACGTGATGTTATATAAATATACATCATTGTTGTATTCGTGATTGGTCTGGGGCTTATATGCTAACTATGTTGCAGAAAAATATTAGGCTCAACCAGGACTGAAGTCTCTGATTTCTAAAGTCTTTGTACAGCGATGCTAAACATTTTAGATTCTGAAAGGTATTGTCTCATTCAGAGTGCTAAGAAAACCCATCCCTTCTGTAAAGGCATTGAGTATTTATCATCTTAGACCTTAAGAAAAATATTAGCAATAGAACCATGTGGGGCTGCTGTTCTGTTTTTTCTCACTTTCTGTTCTGTATTGATAAAAGGTGGTATTGGCTTAGAAAGTGTCCTTTCCGATAGTTATAGCTACAAAAGAAATTTTCTAAGTGCTTGTTCTCTAATCATGAAAACTGGGCATGGAAATCTTGTTGTACACAGGCAAAGGTCAGAATTCACAATGCCCACACCCTGGGCCTGAGTCCTTTGTTATGTCTTACTTAGAGTAAACAAATAAATTTCCTCACCAACTATGGCCACATCTTTTCAAAGTCACTTCTAGTTGATTTTATTTGGTTTTACACTCTGGGAATACAACTAATCTTATTATTTTTTTTCTTCCAAACAAGAACCGAGTTCTAAATAGGAAAAAAAAAAAATGTGCATGTGCGTGTCTGTGTGTGTGTGTGTGTGTGTGTGTGTGTGCAGCGCACTTTTATCCCCTTCTCTTTTTTGGAACTGAAATGTTAGCAGAGGACGATTTCTTTAGGAGGGTCATCATTTTCTACTGAGCAGCCTTAGAGCCAGCTCCCATGGAAGTGGTTTTGAGCTCAGAGCCAAGAAAGTAGTCATAGAAAATACCATGCATACATCCCAAATCGTCACCCCTGGGAGATGAGAGCCTCCCTTGGCAGGGACATGCGGGCAGTCTTTAAAGGCACTATTAACACTCCTACAGTGACTAGAGAAACGCCCTCTTTCTAGACAATTTGGAAAAACATATGAAAGGATCCATTTCAAAATTGTAGTGCTATACATGAACCTTGAGGAATAAGCCTTCTGTATTGGGAAGGCTTCACCAGTCACCCAACTAGTGTCTTTTGTTCCCTCCTCATTCTAGATCCCCCAGCTGGAGGCGTCCTCTCTGCCAATACAAATTCCCAGGGTCCTTCATGGCTGGGTGGAGTTCACTTCTTCTATGACGCTAATTTTTCTGGGAGATTCCACCCCACATGGTTTTCTGTCTTCTCTAAATTCCTAGAGAAATATGTCTTTCACTGGCCATGCCTTGGGGGGCTACTAGTGTAGAGCAGGCCGCTTTGGAATCTAACAGAAACTATAGACTCTCTCCCCAGAGAAAGGAGCATATATATACAATAATACATTATCTAGCACGCACTTTCCACAGACCACGGACTCTCAGAGTCCCCAAACAGGGGCCTCCTAGGGGTCTGGAATCCCAGGTCTCCTCCTGTGGGGAAAAGAGCATGGACTTTGAGTTCCTAGATGCTCAAGCTCTTTTATTTTCCTGTAGTCTTCAGAAAGATGCTTAACCAACTAAATTTCTTCTTCTTCCAATACATGAAGAGAATTATAGCTACCTGAAGGATTGCTGTAAGGTTTGAGTGAACTTAAGTATGTGAAAGCTCCAAGCACAGTGCCTGGCACACAGTGGACCCTCAATAAAATGTGCATGTTCTTGTCCCTCTCATATATCATCATCATCTTCAACATCATCATCATCACTCTGGTTGGTACTTACTGTGTATCGGGTACATACTACTACTTTCACATTCAGTTAACGTTTTTGAGCCCCTACCACTTACCAGAAGCTTGTTATGTGCTTCCAGGTCGATTACATTCTTAATTTGAACTTGTGCTGTCTCCCTAAATAGCATGTGTATCACTTGAGCACTGCAGCCATGGCTTCTGTCATTGAAAGCCCCATTCCCACAGGCCGCAGGTATTCAGGGTGTTCAACCAGTGATTGACTACTTCCCTCGGGGCAATTATCCAAGGTGGTGTTTTTATTAGAAAACCAAAGGGAAAAGAAGAAACTTCCCATCAAACTGTTATGAGATTCCCTTTAGGGAGGATAGGAGTTTGATTTTTCCTTTTATTTAGATAGATCACTGTCACCAAGAGAGTCAGAGTTGAGGAAGATAAACTAGGTCTCCTGGGACCTGAGTGGGCAGTGATCCTGACTGACCCCCTCTTTTGACTGTTGGAAAATCTGTGTTGCCCCTTTGCCCTTTAGCATTTCATTCCTTTTCAGTAGAGATATTTCATGAGTCCCTTTGGCAGGATTTTCTTCATTAGATATTGGTGCTATATGCTATATTTATGAAAAGAGGTAAACACAGACACAACCATTTGGTTAAAAATTGAAGTTTTTGATGATTTTTTTGAGTATTTATTAAAAGGGTGATCTCCTTACTGCTATTTTCAAAAGCATTTGTTTCTGCTTGGGATTTTCGTGTTGGAAATGGGAATTAACTTACATAGAGTTATCTGAAGACCCCAGCCTCTAACTGTCACACACTTATATAAATATTGTTCTCTTGAAAATTTAGTTTTCTTTCATAAAGATTTATATTTTTAAAATTAGCTTCTGTACTTAATTTTAATACCTTTAAGTTTTCTCATCCCTAAACAACATATCTTCCTCTTAGATATATTTTGAAGATAAAGTAAGAAAAGGTATCTAAAATACAGTCTTTGGCATGTAGGAAAATCTCTTGCGGTGCTAGCTATTCATACCTTTAAATATTTACCTGATTATAGCTTGACATTAAAGCAGTTTACATAAAGAGTCATGGATTTGGGGAGACCAAACCTGAAATATCAAGAAACACGCAACTTATATGATTCTGAGGATGTAATACTTCTTTGATTCCATGAATAACTTAAACCATGAAACGAGTTGTAATGCTGAATAATTATAGCTAATATTTGCGCAGTGTTTTATAGTATTTTACGCAGCGGTTTTACACTCATTTCAATAGTCTTTGCGAGAATCTCATGTAGGAGAGATTATTATACTATTGTTGTTGTAGGTGAAGAACCGAGACTCAGAGCGGCAATGACTTGCTCTAGCATCATGGGGGAGTGAGACAGGGCTTCATATTCGTGCGGCTCTTTCAAACTCTTCTCTAGGAGCTCATCATTTACCACTTACACTATGCATCTTCTGATAATATCAGTAGGCCACATTTTTATTTTAGCCTACTCTGTGCTGCAGATCCTCCAGACTGTGTCCTAATCTTTATCAGTAAGTCCCAACCTGCAGTGCTCTGGGAGAACAACCCCAGCACATAGCCAAAGCCGTCATGGCAGACGCCCACACACCTTCACTTTGGTAGAGAAGAGACAGTCCTGGAGAACCCAGTCATGGAGGAAGACAGGTGTCTCTAAGAGCAAAAGGCCATCCAGAGTGGCCACAGACGGAAAGAGGACCACCTTCCAGTGCCAGTCTCCAAAGCAGGAAACATCCCAAGTAAGAGCCAGAAAGAAAGTTTGCAAGGCCCATCGCCTCATGAGTACTTATCCAACTGGCATCTCCCCTCTGTCTTCATCTGAGAGACCAAATCTTGTAATCTTCCCTTGCTCTGCCCCTACCAGACCCTCCTGGAGGGGGTAAATTCAGATCTCACAACACTCACAGACACCACTGCAAACTATCACGTGTCCCAGGGAGGTTTCACTTTGAGATGATCTCTGAAGTTGTCAAGGGAGACATTGTGTGTTTGTGTGTGTGTGTGTGTGTGTGTGTGTGTGTGTGAAAATAAGCCTAAACTTTATAATATAGACAGCATACTAGTTTTAAATAATAAACATGCTTTGTAAATTATTGCTTGAGCTCCCTTAGGCCTGGAATCCTTCTTAGCACCCTCCTTTATGAATTCTATTCCTAGTATTTTAGTACTTTCACATCTGTATTTTTTGCTGTACTTCTTCTCTCTTCCTTCACATTGGTTCTCCATCTCCTCCTTTATTATTGGGGAGACCTTTCCTATCCCTTGAACTTAATAAGCAGCTTCTTTACCTGTAGAAACTGCCTAGAATCATCACCTGCTGGATTGCCATATTCTCTCTGATATGAGCTCCCAATCCATAGTGGACAGTGGCAAGGATCTGGCAAATTCCTTGGGGCTGACCCAGCAGCAGGTCACATTAGGAGTGTAGGCATGGAGTTACCGGACAGAACATGGAAACCAGAGTCCCCGGCTTCCCTAAATACAGTCCTGGACTGCCAGCCAGGCTTCTCTCCCCGCCTTTTAGCTGTGAAAACACTGCTGTGCCCATGGGAGCTCTAAGAGGAGATTTCTCTTTGTCTCAACTCTCTCTTAGCTAGATCACTATTTCATTTTAAAAAAAAAAAAAGCTGTACTTCTCCAGTGTCACCAGTTTGTCTTTATTTTCTGAACACCAAATCTTGAAAGAGACTTTTTTTTCCCTTTGCTTTGGCACTCAGAAGCTTAGATCCTGATTGATCTCCAGCAGATGTGAAGATCTTATTGCCTGGATGACCTATAGTTCATGTACTACCTGCCTCTCTACCTTCATCTTATGATTCTCCTTTTATTTTCCTCTTCCCCTCACTTTCATTATGTAAGCATTTGCATTTTCTGATAGTGTATAATAACTTACCTGAAATTCTTTTTTTTTTGCTGTATGTGGGCCTCTCACTGTTGTGGCCTGTCTCGCTGTGGAGCACAGGCTCCAGACGCACAGGCTTAGTGGCCATGGCTCATGGGCCCAGCCGTTCCGTGGCATGTGGGATCCTCCCGGACCGGGGCACAAACCCGTGTCCCCTGCATCGGCAGTCGGACTCCCAACCACTGTGCCACCAGGGAAGCCCTATCTTAAATTCTTTTATTGAACAAGATCAAATATTAAAAAATAATCCTCACAGTGATTAACTAAGCCATCTCATTAGTAACATGGTTCATAGAAATGTGTTTTGTATGCACTTAGGAGCTGTTTGAAAAGAGTGGAGAGGCTCTGTCATGAAGAGTGTAGCTGGGGGTGTAGTAAAAGCTCTTTGGGTGAGGGTCTTCCCAAGTGGAGCCCGAGGTCTAATAAAAAACAACCATGGTCTCTACCCAGTGCCCATCTGTGTGATGCTAACTTACATTGCAGACCTTGAACCAGAATATACTTCCATGAATTCTTGTCCCATTGGAGGGGAGCGATAAGCATCATTTTTTTTTTCCATGAAGGAGATGAACTATTTCTGTGTTTATTCAAGGAGCTTGTATTGAAATGCATGTCTTCTAGGTTCCATGGGACTGGACTTGACCCCTAATACTACATAATATCCCATAATTATCAATTATTGTTCCAGACAGTTCCTGTTTGGGATGTGAGCCATCTAGAGTACATCTAGAATATTTCCAGTTAGTTGACCCGGGTTGTTGTTAGAATCATGCTTCAAAATACTGGGCTGCATCAGCCAACCAGCTTAAGTCACGTTTTGCACAGAACTCTGCAGCCAGCTAGTATCTGGATGTATTTCCACGTGTGTTTATTTCAGTCTGTTACTAATTTTAAAGGCTTAATGTATTTCCCACCCAGGCACTCTGACAGTAAAATCCTACACAAGTCAGACTTTTAGCAGGAAGCTAAATCCATTCAGGTCTCTTGTGACATGTTAATAGCACAAAGCTAGGGAAATTAAGAATATTCAACTTCCATTAAGGCATTTTATATGAAAGTCAGGGCTGCTACTAAACAGTAGAATCATCTTCCTACACGAAGCGCCTCGGGGTCTGAGTTGGAATTGTTCATTAAATTGGAAACAGATTATTTCCTAGAGACCCAGGAGGATTTGCGAATGTTGCCCAGTGGCAGGGATGGGCTAGACCAGTTCTGAGTGTTAATCTGGCAGAACCTGTCTCATACAGGGCTTTGCTCAAAAATACCGTAAAAGAAAATGTGCATAAGGGCAAGGGAGGAAGAAAATGACAGAAAGAATAGGGACGATCCTTTTGGAAGAGAGAAGCATGGTGTTTGCCTCCTATTGTGTGTGTCTGTGTGTGTGTACATGTCATACATGCCCACACATTCATATATTCCAAGATAGGCAAGGTCTAAGAGGTATCTATCCCAACCTTCTGCCCAACTCATTTTTATAATATTTTTCAGGAGTAATATACCATATTTCTACTTAAACACCACCAGTGACAGGAAACACTATTTCACAGGGCAAATCACCCAATATGCTGACAGCCCTAATGGTTAGAAATTTTCTCACAACACTGAATGAAGATCTTCCTCGTTATTTCCTCGTTGGTTCTGGTTCTCTTCCCTAGAGCCACATATAACCGACCTCATTCGTTTTCCATAAGAGAATTCTAAGTAAGTATTTGAAGGCTGTTAAGATAATTATCACGATGATGATGGTGGTAATTATCATGTAATGTGCCTTGAGCACTTCCTATAAGTACGGTGCTAAACACTTTCTATTTTTATTAATATTCATGATTGATGAAATAGATACATTTCAAAAATTCTTTTTACAGATGAGAAAACTGAGGCTTAGAGAGTAAAGTACCTTGCCTCGGATAACAGGGCTAACAGGAAACAGAGCTAGGATTGCAAACAGCCCTCCCTGAGCAGACTCTTTTCTACCTTCACGTTAGTGACTTATACCGTGAATGATGTCTGCAAGTATATGAGTTATTTTCTCAGAAGGGGGGATTATGGAGACCAGATTATACCACCTTCTGCACTTAAGGGAACTGCTTGCTATGTATTTTCATGCACAACATCATCCTTTTCGTATATTCCTCTTTCACCACATCTTTCTTAGAGTGGCTTATCTTTTTAAATGCCTATAGCAACATAAATATTGTCAGAAGCCATGTGGATAGAAAATTACGTCCCTGCAGTTCCCTTTTACTGGTCCAGTGATTTTTCAAGTTGATCCTTCACAAGCTGAGGTGTCTGAATCATGAGTTAGAAAAATGCCTTCCAAAGAGCACAGTACCCAGCATCAAATCACGGCTCCGTAAATATGTGTAGAATAAATGAATGGACAATGGCCTCCTGAAGAAGACGGTTGAATGTCTAGAGCTGAGAGCAGTAGAAATTGTGGTATTTACTTAAATAATAACTACATTTCCCCTATTTTTTCAGGTTGGGATTGCAGATATGTAACAAATTTGTATTTCTCTGTAGACTTGATTCACCCTTGCAAATGCCTCAGGCTGCAGTTTCATTGAGAAAACTTTTTGGTTATTATACCTTTCCGTTTCTACACTTCATGAAGTACCTAATTTCGTTACCATTGAAATGTCAAATTGCAAGAGCCTCTGACTTGCCTGGGAAACATGACCTCCTGTACAGGCTAAGAGGGGTTCCTGGGAGTATAAATCTGTTTTCTGAACTCTTTTCCTCAGGAACTGTAAGAAACTTACCTTTTTGGATAGGTATTTTAATAATGCCCTCTCTGTTCTGCTTGTCCATTGACATGGTATGTTCCCACATCAATGGAACAGAAACAAAGCGAAGCTGAAATATTAACCGTAAGGATTCAGGGGATTAGTGAAGGGGAAAGGGAAGAAATTTGTAGAATATACGTAAACTCTGCCTCCTATGACTAAAATACCTAATTCTTTGAATAAAAAATAGTTGCTAAGTTATCACTCATCACCTGGTATAAAGATACTTTCTATTGGGCCTTCTGATGTAGTTATAGGGGTTCAGTGGTATTTATGCAAGTTATTAAAAAATGTCCAATCTTTTAAGAAGCTTGTTTTTTATATTGCTAATGGTATTTGGTTTTGTGTTGCCTCTCCTAGGTTTGCTGGGATGGGAAACCTGCTCAAAGTCCTTACCAGGGAAATTGAAAACTACCCACATTTTTTCCTGGATTTTGAAAGTAAGTTCCAAAACTTAAAAGATTATGATGAAAACTTTTCACTTTCTTTATAGCTTGTTGATAGGGAAGCTATAAGATAAAGATTGTGTGTGATACTTAAACCACATCGAAATGTCACTCTGCATTTCTCTGAGTCTTCAAAGATCATTTCCTTCTTTCTTTTCATACATTTTAAAAACACCCCAAAGAATATCTTTTTAATACGCCCAGGCTTTTCTTTGATTTTAGAAGCAAACAGTTATTGTAGGTCTAACATAAATCATCAATGTGTATTTTCCTAATAATTTTCAAGGTTTTTTATGTCATATTCCAAAGAAAAATAGTATACATAGTAATTGACACAGATTAATATAGAACAGATATCACTAGACGTGAAAGAAAAAGTGATATATACAAGAAATGAGGCTTACAGATTTTGTATTTTTGAGTCATCGCTATTCTTTTATATTATTTGATAATTCAAAACTGTTTCAGGAGTTTAAGATATAACTTTCATTTGAAAGTTTATTTTTCTTTTGTCAAAAACTTTTAATTTTTTCCTAAGGCAAAATGGCTTATGAATCATGACTAAATACATACAGAGATTCTTTCTTATCTTGTTATTTTTTGATTGACTGTATTTATAACTGAAAGACACATTCATGTTTAATCAACTGGGCTCACATTTCTACACTCACTCTTGTGTTCTCCTCTTTTTGAATTGCAGGTCCACAATGCTAAGCATAGTTAAATGTCCTTTGTCCAGTAGTCATCTGTTCCAAACTTTAATCTGCTTTAAACTGTAATATTTCAAGTACTTTATTTATATTAAAAATAAGTTGGAACTTCCTTACATATACATTAAACCTTCTAAC
Organism: Aethalodelphis obliquidens; assembly: GCF_003676395.1. Taxonomy (NCBI): domain Eukaryota; kingdom Metazoa; phylum Chordata; class Mammalia; order Artiodactyla; family Delphinidae; genus Aethalodelphis; species Aethalodelphis obliquidens. The sequence goes on from NW_020837956.1 coordinate 31,564,637, forward strand.
AGAGATTTTCTAAGTAAATGCTAGAAGACCCTTCTAAGATACAGCAAACCGAATGATGAAAGCTCCTTGGATGTATCTTTTTAAAATCTTTGGTATGTCTAAAATACCTACTTGAAAAGGAAAAGTGTCCCCAAAGCTCTTGCATTCTGAAAAAGATTTTTACTGTAGATTATATTCAACGAAAGAGATCTCACTTCTGATTTAACTCGGTTTGCTGTTGTTCTTGATATTTGACTGGGTTTGTCTGGATTTGATTGGGTGTGGTTGGTTTGGGTTGGGCTTGGTTGGGTTTGGTTGGGTGTGGTTGGTTTTGGTTGGGTTTGGTTGGGTTTTGGTTGGGCTTGGTTGGGTTTGGTTGGGCTTGGTTGGGTTTGGTTGGGTTTTGGTTGGACTTGGTTGGATTTGGTTGGGCTTGGTTGGGTTTGGCTGGGTTTGGTTGGGTTTGGTAAGAGGTACAGCTGGGAACTCAAGAGCCAGATTGATTTGATACTTCAAAAAGAATGGGCTTTTTTTACTTGTGTGACTTTTGCTACTCCTCTGTAATATACATATATCTTTGTTGTTGTTGTTACAGGAAGATTTATTAATAACTTTAAAGAATTGTTACAAAATAAATTACCCATAATTCCAACACCCTAATTTTACTACTTGCATTTTTAATTGACCCCTTCCACTTCTTGTCAAAGGCACTTTACACTGTTTCATTCAGCATGCACAGAGGCCCAAATGGTGGTAAAACACCCCATTCACTCTCAACTTCAGGGACATATAAACACCTAGGGGAGTTACATGCCTGTTCTTTTTTGGAAGCCCTAAAGTCCACATGCATGTGTGTGTGCTTCTCACAACGACTGCCAGAGTGACCCCATTTGCCTATTTCGCTGTTCTTGAATTTTGGCTTTCCATGCTTCCACATAGAATAGGGTTGAGTCCTTTGTCAAGTCTAATATCAAAATCCTTTAAAGTGATAAAAGTAAAATCTACAGGAATTTAAAGCAGTAGTTTTCAACTGATGTTCTCTGGAGCAGCAGTGTTCTGAGGTGACATCTCAGGGGATCTCCTTCCCCACCACCATAGCAAAGGGGCTTCACTTCCTCTCTGCTACAACCCAAGGACTCTGATCTGCTCAGTCTTGTACCTTGGACATTTTCTTAATATGTTATTTACGGGAAGGTCATGGTGGCTGAAGAGAACATTTAAATATCTTGAATTTTGATAACAGCTTATGGTACCAAAATTCCATTTGTAGATATACTATAATTTCTCTAAGAGGGGGAAGTGTGGAATGGATTTCCATGTCTGGTGGCTCACTACTAGGACTAGAACTATAGTATTTAAGGAAAATGTAAAACTATAAATTTATAGAAATATATAAAATCTTGTTTATTTCCCCCTCAAGACCAAGAAGAGTAACATTATTTCACTGAGACTGAGAAGATAAATCACGGGGCTGAAGTCTCACAGGGAATGATTGGGGAACTGAGATGGGAACACAGATGTCTTTGGCTTTCTTCCTCCCTCTGCTTTGATTCCCTTAAGTGCTCATCACAGACAGCTTCCAGGAAGTGCTACAGCCATCATTCTGTTCCTGATTAGAGAGAGAAGTCTTAATCATCTACAAACTAAGATGTCTCATGAAAAAAAAAAATTGGTTTCTTGATCCTGCAAATCGTATTTCCTAAAGTTGGCTTTCAAGAAAAAAGGGTGATGGACTGGAAGGGTGGGGAAGATGGGCTGTGATCATGATTTTTCCTTGAGTATATAGATTTCAGCTCAGTACGGTAACAATATACTGAGAATGGTTATGAGCCTTCGTGTAAGCCACAGTGCCATCAGGGAGACAGAGCTAGACAAGAGCAGCCTTTGCCTAATGAAGCCCCAGGCAGGTGTGGAGGACAATACAGGCACACAGTTCAAGATAAAGTAAAGTAAGGGGCTTAGGAGAGGCACGGTGTGGCCTGGGAGTAGAGGGAGAAAGCATACATCAAGTTTCAGGAAATGGATGACTACAGAAGGGATTGGGGAAGTCTTCTTGCAAAGGTGGCATTTGGAATGGACTTAAAACAATGAGTGTTTTTTCTACAGATCTAGAAGACTTTTCCAAAGAGAATAGTTGAAATCCCTGAGGGAAAACTAGAGCAGGCAAGAGCTTGAGGGGATGGGAACTTCAGGTGTGCTTATACTTAAAGGGAGTTGAGTAGTTAGAGGATCCAGGAGAGAAAGGCCACACTGAGGAGGAACCTCATCTTACTCAGTTGAGATTCCTGATGGCAGGGCTTGGGCCCTACCCAGTTTGGCGACCCAGCACTCAGCCCGCATTGAGCCTGGACTGTTGGACAGTGAATGAGCCTGAGTAACAGATGCTGGCCATGTGAAGAAACAGAATAGAACAGGCTAGATCAGGCAGCCAGGAGACACAGACATTCAAGTAGGAGGGAGTGTAAATGGATTCAAATGCTAAGAGTGGTCAAGAAGGAAAAAGCTTGAAAAGGGGATGACAGATTGGACGGTTAACTGCCCAACAGATTCAGGATTTATCACTTTGAGTACAGAGACTGGATTACAAAAGAGTTAAGGAGGAAGAAGTAGAAGGAGAAAGGAAGGCTGAACAGTATATGGCAACAACTCAAAGGCCTTTGGCACCTCTACTTTGAATGTTGAATATTGTTTTTGAAGTCACTGATGGAATATAATTGAACTGGGTCAAATAGACATAATTAGGTTGGGTCAAAATATAATACAAAATTAGACACATCTGTCCTTAGGTTTTCCAGTTGTGTGGATCTGATTTAAATTTTTTGCCCTTTGCAGCAGGTTTTACAGTTTATGGTCACATTTCTACACAATCACTTAACGTCTTTTTATTGTTGTTTTTTCATCCCACTACTGTTTTCTTTCCATGAACAGAAGTTTTACATTTTGATGAAGTGTTATTTTTTTCCTTTTTTACTAAGTTCATGCTGTATCTTCTTTAAGAAATCATGCCTATTCCACGGTCATAAAGATATCCTACTACATTTCCTTATGAAAGTTTTAGAATCTTAAGCTTTACATTAGGTCAATGGTCAATCCTTAACTAATTTTTGTGTGTGTTATGAGAGAGGTGTTGGGTTTATTTTTTTTTCATGTGATATAAAATTATTCTAGCACAGGGAGATTGCTTTAGTGCCCTTATCATAATTTAGTCAACTATAATATGTATCGGGCTACTTCTGGACCTTTTATTCTCTCTCATTGCTTGATTGATCCCTTTCACCAATGAATACCAAAACGTAACAACTAATAAATCTTAAAGTCAGGAAGAGTAAGTCCTTCAACTTTGTTCTTTCTCAAGATGTTTTGAGTATTCTAGCTCCTTTACTTTTCTAAATAATTTTATTTATCTTTTATAAGCCTTTAATGTCTACAGAAAATCTTGCTGGGATATTGATTATAATTACATAAAATCTAGGGATCGATTTGGAGAGAATTGACATCTAGGTAGTATTGATTCCTCCCACCTATGAATATGGTCTATCTTTTCATTTGTTTAGATATTCTTTAATTTCATTCAGCAGTGTTTTATAGTTTTTCGAGGTCCCACATAACTTTTGTTAAATGTACCTTCAAGCCTGCCATATTTTGACCATAACAGCTTTCTTGTGCTTAGTGTTTGCAATGGTATATATTTCCCCATTCCGTCTGCCTTTATCTTTATAGCATGTTTCTCATAAACAACACATAGTTGGCCCAATTTTTTTCATCCAAGCTGATAATATCTACCTTTTTATTGGCATGTTCAGCCCATGTACATTTAATTACTGTTCGTATTTGAGTGTATCTTGGTGTTGTTTCCATTTGTTCCATTTCTGCTCTTGGTGTCTCAATGTTTTCCTGCCTTTCGATTAAATCAAATAATTTTTAGTATTCTCTTTTGTCTTTTATGTTGACGTTTTAGTTATGCTTCTTGGTGCTTACTTTAGAGATTATTATATACATCTTTAACTTATTGCCATCTGTCTTCAAAGTGTATTCTTTACGTCATGAAGAATTTAAGAAACTTATCACGGTACACATCCAATCACCACCCTTCCACCCTTTGTGCTCTTGCTATATGTTTTGCTTCTATGTACATATGTTATAAACTCCTCATTACAATATCTTTTTTTAATTTTAAACTTGCAATAGTCTCTTAAACGTGTATATGTTTGTATTTGTAATCTTAATAGATCTTTTATATTTTCTCACACATTTTCTTATTCCAGTGTTCTCCATTCCTTCTGACATAACTAGGTCTCTTTGGTATTATTCCACTTCCCTGTGGAAAGGATTTGGATGGCATCTTGTGCTTATATCGTACATGACTTATTCAGTATCTGGCATAGACCTGGGCATGAAGTATAAGCTTAGGAATTTTGATTTCTTCACTGATGCTAATTCAGTAACTATCTGCAGAACATCTCCTGCATCCTAGCATTAGGAAGGACCAGCAGAAGTGGGGGTGGTGTCTTAGTGGAGCAGAGAAGCATGGGGGGAAAGACATAGAGCACATAAATATAGGAACATTAGAAGAACATGAACTTTTTTTCAAGGAGTATATAACTTTATTGGGGAGATCACATGCAAACACATTGAAGAGACAGTAGGGCAGGTAGCAGAGAAGTCTGTAATAGAGAGAGCAAGTGATGGGCTGGCCAAAAGAAGTACAGGTTCTAGGCTGGGCCGAAGATGTGTTTCTTAGAACATAGCAACTGAAAAATGATTTTCTTATAAGAAAAACCAACCTTTATGAGCATAATAGGAATGCCAAAAACAATAATGGTGGTTGATGGGGAAGGAGGTGGGGTTAAGAGGGAAATTCTAAAGCTTCCAAACCACTGTCCTCTCAGGAAGGCTCTGAATATTTTGACCTGTTAGGACTACAGTCTTCTACTCTTTAAAGCAAGGGAGGGGGCGCTGTCAGAGTAGGCGATCATCTGGGCTTTCTTTGTTGACTCAGGCCACTTCCTGCTGCTACTGATCTCTTCTTTCATCTCTCCCTCTCCGGTACCCTCACATCTGCTGAGGTTGTTCACAGGAGGCTAGATAATCTTAGAAGAGTAAAGGAGGAAAATAAAGAATGTTTTTGGTCACTTTACAAATGAAACAACACAAACAAAAAGCAAAGGAACAGAGCAGACCGGGGAAGGAATTTGTTTATGCCATCGTAGGGATTCATTCACAAAGATTCTTGCAGTTTCTGGCACTTTTGCTTTTTAAGCGCTTTTCATCTGTCAACATCCTCATTACGATCCTACATGTCATAGACCCCACAGGAACATACAGGGAGGAGACGGGGCTCTTGTTAGCTTCCCTCCCTTTACCAAGAATTAATATGAGACCCAGAGAGATTAATAGGGTTTCCCTGAGGTCTCATGTTTAGTGAGTGGTAAAACTGATGGTAGGATCTGGGTCTCCAAAGCTACATCCTTGGAACTCCCCCTTCCCCCATGACATCACAGGGATCTCACAGCATGTGAATGAAATAAACAGGCCCTCAAGTATCTTAACCCTCCCTGTTCTTTGCAGTCCCTCATCTGATTGTTCCTTGGGAAGGGGCTCTGGCATGTGATGGCTAACGCTCCTGTACAAATAAATACGTCAGCCAGTCACACTTACTTACATCTTCCAATGGACCTTCACAATTTTACGTTGTTTCTGTAAGCGGTTAGTATTGTGCTATAAATCATTTCCATTTTGCATGCCCAAATTTTAATATTAGATAGTTATGTTTCTTAGTTTATCCTGAAGGGGCGAGGTGCGGAGAAGTGAGGAAGTGGGTGGGGAGGAAGGGCCATAGATTTAATTTATGGCTTTGGCAAACTCTTTCTGCTGTACCTTTCTTCTGTGTTTATACAACAACCAGTGGGGTACAGAGATAGGGATGTATCCTATTGATGAAATGCCAGGGCTTCCTTCCAAGCCAAAGACGTCTCCAAATGAATGGTGTCTTCTTCTCACATTATCTTTGGTTAACTTGTTTGATTCTCTGTCAGCTTTTCCACACAGTACTGAATAGGTTGTTAGGAAAAGGTGTGTGGGTTCCCGGTGCTTGTAGAGACAGGGCTCGTCCTTGGCTGATTTGCAGAGATAAGAACCCTTTGATTTGACAGCCCTGCTCTGGGTTGAACCCTGCTGCCTTGCCCTGGGGTATGTTCACCAAAGATGTCCATTCCTGACAAACAAAGCCCATAGCCACCTTCCTCTCCATCAGCACAGTGGAATGCCAAGCATTCTGCTTTCAGTAAATACCACAATCCTCCACTGTGAAACCTCTACCTGACCCTGGTGACTCCAAAATGCTGGCAGGGAATATCCACTGTCACTAGCAAATTGAGCCAAAGGAGGATAAATAGATCCCCTGTAAACAGAATGAATACTGTTTAACTTTCTTAATTGATAAGATGGTACTTTTCCATTAAAAATTCTAGGCACTTGGAATTCAGCAAGTTCTTAACAATAAATATATGTGTTCAAGGTCACAGTGCACATGATACATTTTCATACTTTCTACAATAGCACGTCCGGAAGAGGGGGTTTAAATCATCACCCGGGGAAAAGCCTGGATAGGCTCGTTCCAGGGCTCCTAGAATTGTTGGTTTCTGAAATTGCCGGTGTAAATCACAGGGGTTTTTAACAGCTTCATCGTGAGACAGGAACAGCCCAGCTTTCTGTAACCATCCTCCTTAATTTTGATGAAATAACTGGTGATGATTAGAAATTTAGAATGTGATTCTTAGAAAAAATATCACCAAATAATTCACTGACTGCAACTGGAAATAATGCCCCATTTCCATCATTAATATTATTGGTGTGCGTTTGTGTGTGCCTGTGTGTGTGTATACCTTTGACTAAAGGTCAATCTTTGTGTTAAAAATAGAAAAACAAAACCCATAATTCAGAGTTCCTGTTCACTCAGCAAATGCTTTAGGAGGTTGCTGACAGGTTAAATATAGTAACCTTTTCAATCACTAATTCTTCAAGGTCTTTTCCAAGATGTCTCTCCTTGACATCCGAAGAGACAGTACATTTTAAAAACATGGTGACAACTGAATCTGAATCTGGAGAATGCCAAAAGTATAGACCCCAAAGCCTCTCAAAGGACTACTCCAAAATGATAACAGCCTTAGAATTGGGAGAATAAACATTAAACGCAGTTTTTCACTCATCAAATATTCTATTAATGTGTTAACCACACTGAGGAAACGTTGACGCTGTAGATAAATGATGGAAGATTTAAAAACACAATGTTCATGAAGATGTGACCAGCCAATCTGATTGTAGGTGAGTGCATATTATCTTCATGGTAATAGAGAGACAGGCAGCACTGTTAGAGAGACAAGACAGAAGAGAGGATGTAGAAGTCATAGGATCTTCATTTCTTTTGCTGCTTCCCACAGCCCACGTTCTCTGTCACCTGGTCAATTTCCTCATTTATTCATTGAGTCATGACATGTTTAGTGAGTGTCTCCAGTGGGTAGGGCATATGGGAGCACTAAGGACAAGAATACAGACCCTGTCTCCAGAGATCTCAGAATTCAAAGCCAAGCAGAAAAACCATCACAAAACGATGTGAGAAGTATATTTAAATCATATGTTTCAACTATTCAGCACATTTTTCTACCAGCATCTACTGCGTGCCAGGCACTGTGTTAGGTCCTGGAGATACAATATCAAATGAAACAAGTAAGGCCTGAGTCTTACAGGCTCAGAGATCAGATTCTCACTAATGAGTCCTAAGTGTCTGATCATGTAGCTGGGGGATCAAAGTGGGATGAATCATGAACTTAGGGATTTGGGCCAATACCAAATGTCACTTAGGGTTACACAGTCCTTTTCCCATTTGAAAAAAGAAGAAGACAGACAGATTAGGGCTTCTTCCAGTTGGGACTCTCTGCCTCAGAAGTTGATGCCACTTGTGATTTGAGTCCCCTGAGACTCTTAGAGCTGCCTGGCCCAGAAGACAGGGACTGTGCTGCTGGCCCCAAGGGCTTAATTATTAGCTGGAAGAAAAGGTGACTTAAGTTCCTTGACAGAGGAGAGCGGAAAAAACTAGGGCTTGCAATAAGCCTAGCAAATTATGGAAGAAAATGAGCCAGTGCATTTCTAAGTCAGAATCATTCCCAAAGAAGGAATGATGGCTTGGATTTCTCCCACCCCTCCCTACCCCATCCCTGTCGAACAGGTCCACAGGGGAAACATTTCCAATAGGACACTAGGATATCTGCCAAAAGAAACGTTTTCCCAGAGAGGGAGGCTGGGGACTGAGGGTCCTGTTTCACAGATCACTCTGGCTAGCAGGAGGGAGTTACTGCAGGCCGGAAGTGATTCACCATAGCCCCCAACTCTGCCACCTCTGGGAGAGAAGTGGTGTCGTCCTCCATGTCACTCGTCCAGCTCTTTGTGGTCACATCAACGTCAGTGTGAATTTGTATTAGAAAGTGTCACTTCGCCTGGGATGGAGAGATGCTTGCCTGTCTGTGGCCAGTACCACTTTTAGGCCACTCTCCTGGAAACTGTCTTACTTTTGAAGCACTTAAGAAAGGCCTCTGTTTTAAAAACTGAGTTTGAAATCTTTCTCCTTTGGTGTTTCAGTAAGCATCAAAAGAATGGGGGCTTTTTGTTTTTGTTTTTCCAATGCTCCTCTTCTAGACCACTTGGCTTTAATTCTGTTTTGTTTAAAACTTATCAAGTGGTGACTTGCTAAGATGGAGTCATATGACAGCCAAGATTAGGAGCCTTTTCTGTTCTCCAAGTGCCTTCCTCTCCCATACTTCTTTGTATTGATATTCAAATAGACTTACCTCTCAGAATCTTGGTCCCAGACTCTCTTTTCCTTTTCCTTCTCAAATATAAATCTCTATAGGAAATTGTCTTTGTGTTTAGCTTGTGAGTTTTCGATACATTCATCCAAAGGCGAAAGGATTTGAGTCAAGAGTATCTGATTTTTTGTTCTCTAGGATCTTTGCATTTTTGTCATATGCTTTCTTCCCTGACTTTCTTCTTACTTGGGAATTGCCAGCCTTACCCTGGAATTCTGTTCATTGAAACGTGTCCCTCGGTTACAGGCTTCCTAGCTTGTGGGTTTTAGTTTCTGTTTAAGATGCCATATTGCTTTTAGAAAAGTTTGGGAAAACAGGAAAAGATGAAATATATAGTATATTGTGACAAACATTTTACCTGAGACAACTTACCAGGTGTTTGGGGGAAGCAGGAGAAGGATAGCAAAGGATAAAGGGGAAACATGTTTCTTTCTCTCCTCTGCTTCCCAGGCTGGATTCAACAATGTAACCTGGCAGGTCCCTTTCCTCTTTCAAGTCCAGCCATTCTTGGGCCACCTGCCAAGTCTTCCTCCTGCTTTTCATGGGCGCCCTCCCTTGGGGCTTCCAGCCAGCCAGCTCCAGTCCCAGCCCTTACATGGAGCAGTTTCCGCTTCTCCCAGACCACACTCATCTCTCCCTTCTCTGCACCCTGGTGCACGTGTACTTTAGGCCCTCCTCATCCGCTAGTTGAAATCCGTCTCATTTGTAGAAGGAACAGGTTGCAGGGTTTCTGAGTAACCTCTGAGGGCCTATGATTTCTTTTCTTTTAAAGAGAATTACTATGCATTGGTGAATTTCACCCTTCATTTCCCAGGTAACTCCACCAATTTCTTAGGCCTTAGCAGGATCTGAGAAATAAAATGATCTAAAAATCTCCATGGGCATCACTTCTGGGAGGTCTGGCCTTGCATTAGTATAGGTCCAGCAGATGGTGACTGAAGCAGGAGCAACCACATCTGGCCCACTTCTACTCTGATACTCAGCCTTTCTGAAGACCCAGTTGGCATGGTCAATGCCTCACTTAAAAATTACCTATTTTATGAATTCTGTTTTTTCTGACCCCCACCAAGATTAGTCAAAACTGGGATTTGATCTGGGTAATGTTCGACCAGGTATGACTCCATCCCACCTTTCATTAGTGAGGTTCGCTGGGAGAATTCAGAGCCTTAGGACTTGGATTTTTGAAAACAGATTTTTAGGAGTTGACATCTATCCCCTTTCTCTGTTAGCAGTGCCTTCGTTTTAGATGGAGATTAATTTCCTAACTAGCCTGCGCAAGAAACCTATTTTGTAGGCATCGTGAGATAAATAACACCCAATCTTTACCACCATTCAACTTCCACCCACTAGCCCCCCACAAAATACTCCTGCAGACAAGAGCAAACACTGGCTCCAGGAATGTAAACGAGTAGGAATTCACTGAGGGGCTCAGGGGACGTTTCTGTGGCTGTTTGAATGCGTTCTTCATTATTTAAGCTTAAATGTGTTACTTATTTTTGTGGATAAATTTCACGGTTAATACCAAAGATGAACAGTACAGGAGCCTTTAAAACTCCTGGCACTCCTTGAGTTCATGTTCAAAGAGAAACCCCAAAGCTTTCTACAAATCATTGTGTTCCAGAAAGATACATCTCTGTCATGGCTCTGAAGGATTCATTATCTAATATTTTAAGCTTTTGTAGTATGGAAATATAAGGAAGACTATTTTCCTATCTATACTCAGATTCACAGACTTTCAATCATAACAGAAATATTCAATAGCTTCTATTAAAAGTGGATCCCAAAAGATAATGTTGATTCTTCCTATCACCCACTGTACCACTTGGCACGTAGTAGGTATGCAAAAAACGTGACCCATACAAATAAAGGAGTGCCTGCAATGATTCCAACACGCTTTGCTTAATGTGTGTGAAATATTGATGACTATTTTGAACTGAGTAATGGGCAGAATTTCTGTTAGTTTTCCTTTCTTAGCACCTTGTTATGTTAAAGAGTAAATACTAAGCCTGCAGGAGTCAAAATAGGATTGTCTAGCAGGTAGAACTGAATGCCGAGCCTCTTCTCGGGCTGTTTATAAACACAAGCCCTCTGTGTCTTTTGGTTTCCCATCTGCTTAGATGCCCAGCCCACAGAAGGAGAGAGGGAAATATGGAACCAGATCAGCGCCGTCCTCCAGGATTCCGAGAGCATCCTCGCAGACCTGCAGGCTTACAAGGGCGCGGGGCCAGAGATCCGAGACGTATGCCAATAATAATACTGAGCTGACAGCACCCTTGGTGGAGAAAGGAAACCCATGCACGCACACACACAGCAAGATTAAGTAATAGCCCTAGTGTTGCCTAGCGTACTAGGAAGAACAAGGAGGGTAATGTGTCCTTAAAAAATGTATGAATGGTCCTTTTGATTCTAGTACGCTGATCTGAGCACACAGTGCTGTAGGCTGTGTAAAGTGTCAGCCATTCTCTTCTCCAGCATACATTTGATATTGCAGGACTCACATTTAAACAATAATTTGTCCCTGTGTTACTTCATATAAGGGAAACATACATATGAAATCTACGAACAACAATTGAAATAGGATTCGTAGTCTGGGTTTATATGAACTTTACAAAACTTTGTAATAATTTTGGCAGGTTCTGCTAGTATCATAAACAAGAGTCATAAAAGATCTCGTTTTAAGTAGTCTGCTCGTCGGTCATCTTGAAATGACATGTGAGATTTTAAAAATAAATGCAGGGAAAACAAAACAACAAACAAAACAAAAAAAATTGTCAGTGTGACTTCTGAGACTCCATAATGCCTTCAAGGCAAGAAACTTCACACTCCTTTTGTTTGAAATAATTAGTTTTGTGGAAGTATCAGCACACACACGTACTGCCACCACCATTTTCTAAAAACAAAACAAACCATAACAACAAAAACAACAAACACACTGCTAGCGTCATAATCCTCCAGCTGCTGAAACCCAGACAAAACAGCATTTCGAAGAAACTAGCCTATTAAGAGGTTATTTTTCTACTTAGGGGTCACCGTTTAATTTAGGTAATTTAGGTACAATCACAGACTGGCAGGAATGTAATACGTATTATAAAGAAAGGAAAGTACCGCAGAATCTGCATTTCCCAATGAGCACTAGCTCTACTTTAGAAGAATCAAACAGTGATGGAGGAGGACTGAATTGCTTCCAATTAAACATGCATTTGTTTTGCATTGAAGATAAGAGAAACAAGTAAGATGACGTGGTGTCTAATTGCCGAGCCATTTACATTACGTTCAAGGGCTAAAATCGCCATCCTAATTGAGCATCTTGGACGACACTCCGATGAACTGATGTCCATTGAGGAAATACACATTAGCAAAGTACAGCAGGAATCCTATCTTTTAAACTCAAATTCTTTCTCAATCTCAAGTCGTTTTGATGGGGAGCTTACTGCTGCTTTTTAAACAGACAATTCCATAATGTTTTGGCAGGCCATTCAAAATCCCAATGACATTCAGCTTCAAGAAAAAGCGTGGAATGCAGTGTGTCCTTTGGTCGTGAGGCTAAAGAGATTTTATGAGTTTTCGATCAGGCTAGGTGAGTATGCGTTTACGGTTTTCATGTCTTGCGTGTGAAATTCTGTTACGGCGTTTGAGAAAGTAGCAGGAAAGGTTCAGGGCGTTGGAAACTACCCCAGGTCCGTCACTGTGCATCGTCAGAGGCCCCTTGTACAAAAACACCTGCCATGTCTACTTCTGTCAATCCACTTCAGAGTTTCTTCCCCTGCATTTATTGGTGCATTTAGAGTGTCTTTACTAGTGGGTGTCCCATTGGTTTTGTTCTCAGCTACGTCTGACTCTTAACAGGTTTACCATGTCTGATCACATTTCCGAAGGACAGAGAAAATACAGGTTACCTGCTAACCCAAAAAGAAGTTGGTTGGCTGGAATCATGTGTTAAGTTTAATATAGTAAAATACAAGAAAGACAAACATAACATTCTATCCTTAAGCTTAAAAGAATCTGTGCAGGCACAGGATGGCTTTGCAGGAGCAAGAAGAAAATCAAGTCTGGTTGACAGTAGGCTCTACGTGACCACCGATATGATACAACCCCTCCCCGAACAGTAAAGCTGTCTGAGGTTTCCCTGGTTAATATAATACATCTAGAACGAGGAAGCGTGTGGTCATGTTTTACTCTACTTCTGCCATAAGTGAGCGCCACATTTTAAGAGTTAAACAGAGAAACTGAAGTACGCTGGGGGAATAATAGCCATGATGTTGAGAGAACTTGAAGCTAAGACTCAAAGGAAATAGTTCAATGAACTGAACCAGTTTTTCAAGAAGAGGGAGCTTCTGAAGACACTCAGGTTGAAGAGGAATCGATTTCTCTGTTTCTTCCAAGTGTGTGTCTAGACCCAATGAACTGAAATCCTAAGGAGCCAACACTCAGCTCAGCAGACAGGAAAAATCCACCCATCAGAGCATTCCAAGGTCAAGCGAGCTGCCTCAGAAGACAGTTTGTTCCCACAGACAGAAAATGCTAGCGGTGTCCTTGGAAAGAAACAGTAAAAGGACTCTAGGGATGATAGAGCAGGTGCAGTGAACTCTTCTGTAAAGAGCCAGCTAATAAATATTTTAGGCTTGTGGGCCATCCTATGTTATTTGCAACCACTCAACCCTGCCATTGCAGCACAAAAGTAGCCACAGTCAATCCCTAGGGGAATGAAAATAAAGCATGGCTGTGTTTTGATAAAACTTTATTTGCAAAAATTGACTGTGGGCCAGATTTAGCCTGTGGGCCATAGTTTTCCTACCCCTGCTCTAGAGGATTGGTTAAGTGACTTGGTACTAGGAGAAATACGTGGAAGGAAAAACTGGAAGGAAGTTTTAGAAACAGAGAAGTGGGAGCAATGAGACTCTTTTCAGGACAGTAATGGAGGTAGATATGGCAGTGGGTTTGTAGAAAAATATTCCTGGGATTTGATGAGAGTGTAAATGCAGAGAAGAGCTGGAATGACCCAGAAGCCTCTCCCTGCAAAGCAGGTTATTTACCCCACGCAATCAGGGCCACCTCATCTCATCCTGGCTTCTGAATGGCTATCTCGTGCACATGCTCCAAAGTCACCTCTTTGTGGTTTTCTAACAGTGTGAGGAATTGGGATGACAGAACATGTGAGGGTCCGGCTGAGCTCTGGGAGACATTTACAAGACTGTGTGGCCCCGGGGCTCTTCTCCAGTGGAGGCGGAGCATGGGGGGTTCCTTTTCCTCCTTACCTACCCATGCCACATCCCACACAGTTCTGGGGGGAAAGGTGGAGTGGAAAGACTCAAGCAGGTTATCTCTGAGAATGTCAACTGGGGCTTCAAATTGTGCTTTTTGAAAAGGTCTCTGCGGGCCACCTCAAATATGTCTGTATCCCTTTGACTTCCAGAAAAAGCTCTTCAGAGTTTATTGGAATCTCTGACCTGTCCACCCTACACACCAACGCAACACCTGGAGCGGCAGCAGGCCCTGGCAAAGGAGTTTGCGGAAATTCTGCATTTCACCCTTCGATTTGATGAACTGAAGGTTAGGCCGCGTGCGCTTGGACAATTTAACAAATTCTTACTGAGCACCTAGGTGTCCAGGTGCCCTGCAGTGCTGTGGGGCAAGAGAGATGAGTGAGCTGTAGCTCCTTCCCTAGAGAGGCGTGTCATGTGGTGAGAATTTGAACTCCTTGTGGTCAAAGTGATTGAAGATGGTGGTTTCTACATGGAAATTCAAAATCTGCCCAATGCAACCAGAAAAAACCATTTCAAATGTCTCTTCCTCTTTGGGAACAAGTATACTTTCCCTGAAATCTAGCCTAGGGTAAAACCAGGGCATATTTTTTTATTATTATTATTATTTTTTTTTTTTTTTGCGGTACGCGGGCCTCTCACTATTGTGGCCTCTCCCGTTGCGGAGCACGGGCTCCGGACGCGCAGGCTCAGTGGCCATGGCTCACGGGCCCAGCCACTCCGCGGCATGTGGGATCTTCCCGGACCGGGGCATGAACCCGTGTCCCCTGCATTGGCAGGCGGACTCTCAACCACTGCGTCACCAGGGAAGCCCCGAGTATTTATTTTTAACCGGAAGTTGCTTTGACTCTTGGGTAACAAAGAGAAGTCCTGGTATCTGTGCGGAATCTGGTGTCCAGGCTTCTGATGCATGTCCTGCACCTGATGCTGAGAGATGACCTGCTTTCCTCCCTTCTGAATTTCAGATGAGGAACCCGGCTATTCAGAATGACTTCAGCTACTACAGAAGGACCATCAGTCGTAACCGCATCAACAACATGCATGTGAGTCCCTGGAACTCCCAGGTTGACACACGCGTGCTCCAGGCATCGGGAGGGGCACAGGGAGAAGACAGAGCCTTTGTCTGTAATTCCATTTCCAGAGGACACTGTTTTGAGATGTTGACCATCTCTTTATCAACCGCATCCTCTCGTCTTCTTTTCATCAGCTAGACATTGAGAACGAAGTCAACAATGAGATGGCCAACCGAATGTCCCTCTTCTATGCAGAAGCCACGCCCATGCTGAAAACCCTCAGCAACGCCACCATGCACTTTGTCTCCGAAGTAAGCGACGTCGAGCAACGAGGTGCCTTTTGCCCGATTGCATGTAAAAGCTGCTAACAGGGCTAATACCCATTTGTGTCTCCCGTTTAGAACAAAACGCTGCCAATAGAGAATACCACAGACTGCCTCAGTACGATGACGAGCGTTTGTAAAGTCATGCTGGAAACTCCGTAAGTTAAATCAGAGGTGTATTCGTGGTCAAGAGTTCACCTGTCTCTGTGATGATGGTGACGGTGGTGACAACATCTCACATGTGGGTCAGCATATTAACATCTACTTCTATATTAACTGAATTAATTTCATAAAGAATTCTGGGTGCGAGGTGTAGTATCCCCATTTTAGAGCTGAGGAAGATGAGGCGTAAATTGATTAACTGACTTCTTCCCAAAGATTGCATAGGTTGTTAGATGGCAGAATCAAACGTCAAATCAAAGATGCAGGAGAAGTTGTATAAGGATCAGATGGAAGATTGGGTTAAATGACTGGGTATGTTATAAATATATTGGAGAAAGGATTTGAGAGAAGATGTCGAACCAAGAGTGGAAGTGGTGAGGCTATTGCAAAAATGATAATGAAGATCTCTCTTTCTCTCTCTCTCTCTCTCTCGTGCATGCAACAGTTTCCTTGCACTTAAATTACTTGCTAGATTTAAAAAATGGTTGAGTTTGTTGAGGTTGAGGCAGTATGGTAATGAGAAAACCTACACTCCAATGTCAGGGTTCCACTTATTCCACGTATGTCTGTAGCCCCTTTTGTGCCCATAAACAAGTGGTCTGACCTGCCTGGACCTTGGTTTCCTCATCTGATGAGGTTCCCATAATACCATCTATGATGCAGAGAGTTTGGGAGGCCCAAAGGCATCAAGAGTGCCTTATAAAATTTGGTGCTCTGTTCAAATGTAAGGTGGTGTTAATATCAGATAGTTCACTTATATTTAAGATTTATTCCAAGATGGAAATAGTAATCATCATCACTGTGGGGACAAACCGTAATGAAGTAGATGTTAAGAAAGCCTCTAGAATTGGCTTGAATTACCTGAATCATCAGTGACCCTGTCAAGGTAGGTGAACTAAATTCAAACTCCACAAATACTCTCAACCCAATGGATGGTATGTAATTTCTGGAAGGTACCTTTGCCAATGTAATTCAATCTGCAGCCTGTATCTTTACAAAGGAAGTTACCCAGACTGGAGACACGGTAGCTGCTCTATAGAAATGAACTTCATTCGTTTTCTCCATAATGAAGCCATTATTCTCTATAATCTAGGACAGCCAGAGAGACCTGCTATAAAATATTCAGGATTGATGGGCGGGGGACTTATGTACGTGACGAGCTGGCTCGCTGAGGGCAGAAGAGAATTTACTGCCCTCTAATTTACCTTGTTTTCACAATGGTCAGATAGACTCAAGGAGAATTACCATCGCTGGTTTCTTTAAGAGCTTATTAACCTGGTTCTGCAGGTCTGGAATTGTTCTCCAGGGAGGATAGGAGGAGACTGAAGTAGCCATTTGTGGAGCCAGAGATGAACGTGCTCTGTCACGGAGGTAATATCTCTGCCACTTGTCCTCTCTTCCAGGGAGTACAGGAGTAGGTTTACAAGCGAAGAAACGCTGATGTTCTGCATGAGGGTGATGGTGGGGGTCATCATCCTCTACGACCACGTCCACCCCGTGGGAGCTTTCTGCAAGACATCCAAGATCGATGTAAGAAGAGTTACGAACTGTGATTTCCCAATAAGAGCTCATAAATGTTGTCAAACAGACCTTGCTTCCCTCTCTCCCTCCCCTCCACACTCCCTACCCCCCGCCCCGGGAGTGGACTCTCCCAGATGCAGGCCCCATCGTGGCAGCTCTCCTCGTAGCAAGAAGTCCAGTCCTGTTCATATGTGTGCAGCAAACACATCCAACCTCAGAGACACAGAGGAATGTGGAGGTGCTGATTCCCTCAGCCTGTAGAGGAGCTGAGAGGCAAACAGTCCCCTAGCTGCAGGCTGCCCCTTCAGCTTACCCAGTGTGCCGTATAAACATATATTATATGTTATATGTGTCTCATGCTAGATTACAAGACACTGCGGTCAAATCCCACACAACGTTCCAGCTTCCTCTCCCACCATCGCTGCAGGTGGCTCTGTCTGATTCCCATGCCTTTTCTTGTCCTTGGAATATGCTTGAGCCCTTTTCTCTGCCCAGAGTGCCCTCCCTCTTCTCTGATGGGGGGATTCTTTTAAGACACTCCTCACATGTCACCTCGTTTGGAGCACATCTCCTGTGCCCCGCATGGAGCAGAGCCTTGCTTCTCCTCCGGGCCCAGAGCGCCTACCATTTTGGGTTTTCTGACTCCCTCATGGACTCTGAGTTTGTTGACAAGGGCAGAGACCAAGATCTGTATACCTAATGTCTGCTTCATTGCCTGGCAGTGTCCTCGGTACATACAGCACGGCGCTCAATAGATACTCCATATAGCTTTTGCTGAATGAATGGATATGATTGGGAAACAAATGATTGTGGTGTGCAGGTGATTTCCTGTTGATTGTGGGATAAAACAGGCTCCTCTCAGCCCAGTGTTTGCCTGCAGTGACACCCAGTAGCGTATCCCTGTATTAATTGAAAGTCTTTTCAGTACGGAATAGGACCTCTTGGTACCGACTGATTTTGACGCGGCTCAGTCGGGGCGTGCGCACTCTATGCTCGTTCATCCGTACAGAACAGCATCTCTGATGCTCTAGTTCCGTGCAGACAGAAGGTCCATGTGCCCAGAGGGGCCGTGAATCTAAAGATTGCAAGAAAATGTATACATTAATAATGCAACTTGGAGTACTCATTTTGAGGTTCTGGCTCCCCAGCATAGCTAGCCATGGTTCTTCAGAGAGTCTTCATTATTTTTAACATAATTATTTCTATTTATCGAGAAAATAAATACTTATATAACTTATATTTTGGGAAAATACAGGAAATCAAAATACAGAAAATTGGGACTTCCCTGGTGCCCCAGTGGTTAAGACTCCATGCTTCTACTGCAGGGGGAGCGGGTTCGATCCCTGGTCAGGGAACTAAGACCCCGCACGCTGCACGGGGCAGGCAAAAAAACCAAACGAACCCAAAACACAGAAAATTACATTTATCAGTGGTAACCTCACCATGGACAGATGACCACCATCAATATGTATGTCACATATATATGTCCCTTCATTTTGTATAGACGTTTGTGTGTGTATATACTTAACAGATTAACACCCTGCCATAATTTCTATTTTTAGAAATAATTAAATAGATAATTAAACAATTAATTATTTAGAAATAATTAATTTTAGAAATAAAAATAATTTCTATTTTTATGCTATAGATTAAGTATAAATAGCTCTGTTAATAACCCGTGAATATCATTTGAATATGGATTAAATTTATTACCTAGTACTCATAGGACATTCTCATTTACCACAGTCTTTTGTTAACTTGTCACAGAGTCAGTAATTAAAAATACACTGGGTACCATTATGTCCTGTAGCCCTAGCCTTTAAAAAGCCTGTCCTTGCTTGTTATTTACTAAGTCTTTCTGCTGAGGCTATAAACGTTATATAATATTAGATCTGTCCCTACCCAGTCTTGATGACGTCCATTTGTTCACGTATGTCTCACTAAGAAGGTTTTTTCGTAGAAGATTGTATGTGTCTCTAGGAAAGTTTCAGGTTTACGGAGCACAACGTGTACGTGATGGGCCATTTTTCTTTGATGACATAAGGGTTTCTTTCCAGATACCAGTCTGCTTCTAAGCCAGCAGCTACTTGCACTGTTTTATAAATCCTTAGGGTTCCGCATCAACTGTGAAAAAGCAAATATTGAAATAGATCCTGTTACCTGCACTTACAAAGAATGTGTTCTATAGTCCAAAATGGAGGTCCTGAGCTCTAGAAACCCAGGTGAGGGAGAAACTCATTCTGCATAGAGGCAGAGGCAGAGGGTGACGTTTCAGGTGGGTCTTGAGGATTTTTACCAAATGGACAGGGAGAAGGAAGAGTACTCCAGGCGGAGGGAATCATCAGAGCAAAGTCATCGAGGCCCAGAGGGTTATGCATCATTTAGAGAACTGATGCTAATCGTGGGTGTCAGGAAAGCAGGCTGGAGTGACATGACATTTTCAACTGATTTCCTTAAACTTGTATGGAATGATCCAATACAGAATCACCCCTAAACCGTGGTCCCCAGCCCAAGCCTCACCCAGAATTCCAGACACCCCCTCCTTTGGATACCTGAGGCATGGCCGGCCTCAAATCAAAGGTTATCCTTTCCCCCACAGACCTGCTTCTCCTCCTCCTGGGTTCCTGTCTCAGGTATTTCACCTTCCTCCAACTCAGTCTCAAAGCCAGAAACCTGGAACTGTCCCTCAGAACCTAGGAACTGTCTTCTTCCCTCTTCACCTTCACGCCTTCTCCATCACCACGTCCTGTGACCTGGACCTCAGATGCATCCTCCCATCTTGCCCTGACCCTCCGTGCCCACTGCTGCTCTCACACCCTCCCCCTCAGGGGCTCCCACTGGCCCTCCCATCTCCAGTCGTGCTTCCTCCGATCCCTTTCAGTATGAGTCACATTACTAGATTGTTTACCACCTATCACGGGTGTTTTCCACAGGTGAAGGCCCCCAACTCCCGAACATGCTGTTAAACCCACATTGAATCTGGCCCTGACTACACCTCTGGCTGCATCCTGTTATTCACACTCAAGGCTTTCATCAGCCTGAAATAGAACTCGAAATTCCCAAAGAGTATCCACTGCTCTTCTGCCTCTTCTCTCATCTATGGCCCCGTTCCTCCTTGGGCACTTTTTACAAGAACACATATCACAGGATGATAATGAGCTATTTGTCTCTCTTCTCCCACTAGACTATGAGCTCTTTCGGGAGAGGGACCAAATCTCTTCATTCTGAGCTTGACCCCATCCTGCACCTATGACAGGCATCTCTGATTGACCACGACATTCTTTATGGATAAGCCTAAACATGCCCCCAAATGATTCTCAGCCCTGGGCTTCTGGCTGCCCCCATCAATCCAACAGCGTTTATCAGGGCTTTAGGAAAAAACCTGCAACATACAAGAACATTTTTATAAGTGACCTTTATAAAAGAGGGCCTTAGTACAGTATACCCAAATCAGTGCATGAACATCTGAGCTTAAAATGAGTGATAGTGTTCTTTCCAGATTCTTCCTTCGCAAAAAAAAAAAAAGAAAAAAAATTCGTTAAGTTGTTGAGTTTACCAGTCAAACAGCTGAAGGAGGAAAAGCATTCTGGGCAGAGAGATGACATAAAACGATCAGGTTTGCAATTCATTCAGTCAGTCTCAACTGAGCACAGGCTAGAGGAGGAGCTCTCCCCTTGGCTGTGGAGTCCAAGACAAGAAAATCAAAATCAGGTCGTTGTCCCCAGAAGTCAGACACATAGAATGTTCGATTGCAGTATAATATGAAAACTGGCACAGAACCTTCTAGAAGCCCAGAGAAACAACTCACTGGCCTGAGGGGGTAGGAAGGTGTGTTGGACATTTCTGAGTTTGATTTCTATGGGAAGAAATAATGTGATATTATTATGAACAGATGTTGTGATGGACGGGTACTACAATGGAATTACTGGGGTGTTAACAAACTCTCGTGCTTTCTTCTAGATGAAAGGCTGTATAAAGGTGTTGAAGGAACAGGCCCCAGACAGTGTGGAGGGGCTGCTGAATGCCCTCAGGTGAGCCTCAGCCCTGTGGGGCAGCCAGCCCTTCTGAACCATTGCAAATGTAGGTGCTGTTTGGGTCCGAGGGCTAGAACGCCAGGCTTAACCCCTTTGCATCTGTTAATACATGTCATCTTCCCAACTGCCTGTTGAGGTCAGCCCCATTTTTATCATCCCCTTTTTACAGATGGAAGAAACTGAAATTTAGAGAAGTCAACTCACTTGGCAAAAGTCACACAGCAGGTGGCTGAGCCAGGATCTAAACCCAGGCCTGGGTGACCCCGCAGGTCAAAGGCCTAACGCCCAGCCACAGTGCTTTGTGGTTGGTGGGGACTTGCAGAAGAAGAAGCTTCCCCGGTCTCACTTCCCCCTGCACCTGTGGTTCCCAAACCTGGCTGCACAGGAGAATGATGTGGGTAGCTTTTGAAAACACTGATACTCAGGGTCCAATCCAGGTCAAATGAGTTCGAATCGCTGGGCTAGGGCCTCAGGCGTCCATTTTGTGTGCGTGGGTTTGCTCTGAAGGTCCCTGGGTGAGTCGTACGTGCAGCTCCAAAGCTGAGAACCCTGCTGTCCCCTGTCTGGATGCCCTTGTAGCTGGCGAGTGTTCCTGACGTCTCCTCGCTGCTAACGCGTCATGCCCGCGCACCTGCTCTCTTCCCGAGGACACGTGCGCTTAATCCACTTCAGGGGAGGTATTCTCATTTCTTAGCTGTGACGTATCCACAGGAGTTTGCTCAATCATGACAGTCGGGATTGTAATCTGGAAAGTTTATGGTCCCTGCTGTCTCATTCATCTGAATGATTCATCATCACCATTCAACTGATTTCCCTCAGTTCCTCTCAACTTCAGGCATGTAGTCAATGTTCAATAGGTATAAGTGAGATGGAGCAGTGATCCTCTACGCACGTACAACACACATGTTTCCTGCTCTCATTGAATCATCACAAGTCAGAGTGATAAGATCTGTTACCCCATCTAATAAATGAAGAAACCGAGATGCACATGAAATGCATAATTACACACTGAGGCTAATCCTTTTTCATGAAGTTGCTAAGTCATCATTTCAGAAGGGATGTAGCTTTAACCCAAGAGCCTTCCAGATTCTGTGGGTAAACCGAGGTTTTCTCCATTGGTGCCCATTTCACAGAAGGCTGGCTCTCCACACTCAGTAAGAAGACTTTGGCTTCTGTTGTCTGTTTGTTTGTTTTGCTTTCCAGCATCATTCAGTCAAGCAGAGCTTCGAGAGCAGGGCACTGCGATAGGCTGTGAGTTCCATCTGAACCTCGGCATTTGGTGTCTCTTGTAGACACTGTGAGGAAGTCAAAGAACACAGGTTTTTGAGGCAGGCAGACCCGGATCCAAATCAGAAATCACAAACTGTTTACAAATCATACATCGTTGTATTTGTCATCTGGAATGGGTCTTTTAACGTCTCCAAATCTCAGTTTGCACATCTGTAAAATGGAGGCAATAACCTGTCCTACAAAGAGTTAGTGTGAGTGGAAAACTTCCATGGAGTGCTTGGGACGCGGTCAAGATTTTATTACATGTTACTTCTCTTTTCCTTTCTTTTCATGAACTATTTCTACACCAGTTAATGTGAGGAGACAAACTACACCACTTTTCTTCAGTATATGGACCTGCCATCGTGCCCCCTTGTGGTGGCAAGGAGGACAAGTATTCCCATAAAAGGAGAAAACCCTAACAGTTTAAGTGTTGGGTAATGTTGTTATATGCAAACCCATATTTTAATATTTGTGTCTCAGCGGGGGTGGCCTAGATGGCCAAGATCCTGCGCTCAAGCACGTGAAGTCTGCCTCCCTGGAAAATGAGATTGCTTGTGTCTCCTCTGTGAAATTATTTGATTAGGTGGAAGAGCTACTTGTTTAATAACCATAACATAAAACTCCTTTGGAAGGAAGGATCAAATATGAAATCTGAGACTGCTCTGGGCATTGAAGTGTGGCCCTTTGTCTAAAGAACCAATGCCAAGTTTGATTTCTAAATATCAGTTATGTCTCCCAAGGTAAAGATGAGCTGGAGAGTCACGATCGAAGCTTTCTCAGAGTGCTGTTTGCACACTGACCGCCATCATTTTCTCTCCATCCAGGTTCACCACAAAACACTTGAATGATGAATCGACTTCCAAACAGATTCGAGCCATGCTTCAGTAAAGCCTTGCTCAGTGAAGAGGATCTTTGAACTGACCTCAGAAGATGTATATGTTTACATAATTTAATACAGATTGATGTTAATACTCGTGTATTTACATAACCGTTTCCTTCTTGTCCCTGAAATATATGGACCTTAATTTGTATCCCGACTGACTCAACCCAGCAGAGCATAAATTGACTGGAGAGCCTTATCTTCGATGGCTGAAAGGAAAACCGCTTCTCCAAAAGGAAAATTTTGGAGACATTGATCTTTGCTACTGGAGTTCCTTACACCTTTAACAATCAGAAATTCCTAATAGCTTGTGGTCATGTTTTAATTCTAGATGTGTAATCTCTCTGGGAAGTATAGTTATAGAAACACGAAGTATTTGATTTCCTGGGTCAGCTCAACTACAAGAAACACAGCTGTTATCCTGACAGAGAGAGAGGGATCCCAGAAAAGACAAATGCACGTGGAGACACAAAGCCAAGTGTTTGGAATTCAGCACACCCCCTCTCTTTCCTCAGACAGCGCAGCACACGTGCAACTTTTTTGTTGCATGTATCTTATTTAGCAGCATACTCTCTTCCTGTTTTGATTTATACCCCCTAATGTTCCCTTTCCATTTTGCAAGAGGAAAAATCAGTGTTTGCATCAGTTCATGGGGGGGAAGCAAGGATAGATAGATGTGCTGTTGTGGATGGGTTGGTGGCTGTCGTGGAAGTGGGGCACAGGTGGGGAGGAAGGGCACCCAGGCGACAGGACAGTCATCTCTCTGCTTCAACCTTCTGTCTCCAGGGACAGGGAAATGGAGCTCTGGCTAAAATTGTGGGTAAGGTTGCTAACATTCCTGTTGTCTGTGGAGCACTGCGTACACACCCCCTCCTCATAGGAGCCCCGTCCTCTGGGGACCATCCATGTGGCAGCAGAGACCTAGACACTTAATTAGTTACCAGAAAACTAGAGGAACTTAGAGGGGAGATTTTCGTTTTCTGGTTATCTAATATTTAAATGGCAGCTCCTTTATGACCCAACTGCTAGCTTGTTGCAACGTATAAACTCTGGTTTGAGTACCTGGATTAAGTCCTCGCCCTGTTGATTCACAGAGTGATCTTGGGAAATTCACTTAAGTTCTCTGTGTCTCACTTTCCTCCTCTATAAAATGGGCAAATAAAACAGATAATCTCCAGTAGTCCTACAAGACTATGAGCCACTAAAAAGACTGACTCTCACATCCTTCCTTTGTAAGTAGAGTCCAGTAAGCATCACCCCACCTTGTCTTGATGCTTAGCAGTATGACAAGGGTCATTGTGTCTGCAGACAGAGCTTAGAATGGAATCTTGGAGATCTTCTATTCTGGTCTCCAAGTGGAAAAACGAGACAGAGGATGAAGTCTAACAGGATCACCCCCATGTAGGACTAGAACCCAGGATGCCTCGTTCCTGACTCCACGCCCTTTCTTTTTCACCACGTGGCCTATGCATACATACTATGGGGGTGATACTGGACGCTTTTAAATAACCCCTCGGCCTGAACCATATAATTGCTTGCCTATTTCTGATGGAAGGAAAGAGTTGCCCAGGGAATGGTAACTCCCAAAGTTGGGTCTGGTTATATCAGGGTTTGGTGTCATTCACAATGTCCCAAGGAATGAGCTGTCACACCATTACTTTCCTGACTTTGGTGGCCAGCTGGCATGCCCTTGAGTCCTCCAAGAAGAGGAGAGACATACTTTGGTTTTGTGTATGTTTCACAAAGAAATCCATTCAAGTGACAGAACAGATTACCCAGCCTGTATCTAAATGTCAGTCAACAAGGAGAGGAAAGGCCCTTTTCCTTGGAGCTTTTCCAGCTGAACAAGTACAGCTGCTTGGACGAGGGTCCTCTCATCAGAACAGAAATGCACTAGATGGCTTTCAAGACCTTTCCAAACCTAGGCATTCTAAAACCCTAGAGGAAGCCAGCAATTAGGATAACACTGGGTAAACAAATTCATTAAATATTCAGCTTAAGAAACGTTCTTTTACTTGGCAGGCCCACGTTATCTTTGGGAAACAACTGTCGAGACTAGAAGTATAGATGCACTCAATGTTTATCGTCACTGGGTTTACCTTCCTCCCATATCAGGGAAGGAGATGAAGTCTTGGAGAGGGGAAAGGACTTGCAGAGTAAATAGTTGAGCACGTTTATAATTTTTAATTAGACTTTCTATCAAATGGGACCAAACATAGGGGAGAGGCTGCCGGTCTGCCCCGATTTAGCCAAACCACCTTGTTTCAAAGCCAAGATTCACTAGTACGTGGATTCTCAAACGCCCAGGACCTGAACTATTGCCTCTGACTATCAGGGGGACGGTTAACTGAATGTCTGTGATCACTAACAGGTGATGGGCCTTGGGTCCACTCCGGAGCTATTGTGGGAGACAAATTCTTTTAACAGACCGTCCCCAGGCATCAGACATCTTTGAAAAATCACAGCTTTTTGTGCTGCATGCACATGTGTCCACAGCCTGTGAGTGGTTCAGGGGAAAGTGCTAGCCACAGTATCCATGTCCATGTTAACTATATTTCATATTTCATGTCTCATCGTTTTCAAATAAAAGTGTTTTCCATTACTCAGATATTTATTTTGGGGCAAGCAACAAGGTGAAAATTACATTTCTCAGATGCACTGCTACTTTGGCATTATAACTTTGTTCTTGGAAACCTTTTATGTGCCACTAGGAATTAGGAAAACAAAGTGACAATGAATGTTTTGAATTGTGGTGGCCCATTGAGGCTGGAGTATTAATTAACAACCAGAAAGGGAATCCTGGATACTATCCTTTAACTATTAGTTAATATCATGCTTCATCGGTGTTTGCTCCTAGCCATCACCATTGTATCAAGTTTAATGGTAAACTGAGGTTTTTAATACATCATCACATTTAAATAACAGTAATTTCATGCTTTCTCAAAAGAAAAATGAAGCTCTCTCAATCTTGGAATCTAATGGTGCAGTAGACATCAGAAACTTCTCATTCAGTCTTGTATCCCAGACAGATACAAATTTTTCTAGATGTTAATAATAAACATTGGAATTTTATCTTCAAGAAACAAAAAACTTTGGAACCCAATTTCCCCACTACATCTATAAAGGCTGCTGCATACACAAAGCTGTTTAAAAGTTGTTGTATATTGTTTGCTGAAGTCCCTGTAATTTTTTTTGCCTGCTTTGCCTCTTTTTGTACAGAAGTTTTGAGTGTGAAATGAAAATTAAAGTTTGGTACATATATTTAAAAATACACCTCTTTTATATGATGTTCAAGGGTAAGTGGGTAGGAAGCACATGATCACAGATACTTACTAAACATAGATATTTGCTAAACACCTGCTCTGCGGACCAGGAAGTCACACCAGCTGCCCTTCACCTCTCTCTGCCTCAATTACTTCATATACCCAAAATCTGAAATACCCAAAATGAACTAGTCTTGGTACCAGCTGTATTTATTCATTTCAGCAAAGACCCCCATTATTTTTTTAAAAAGGCATGAAGTACGGAGATACGTGACTGATATCTGGAGTTGCATGAGACTGACTTATTCAAGGATGCCAAGAAATACAAGAGCATGTATTTGCTCTTTTATTTTTTCTCTTGAGTACAGTAGCACTTTATGGATTTGGCAAAATTAGCAAATAGCCTATTCCACAAAAGTTCATTTTTCAGGCAACGTAAACTCTAAAGCAGTTCTCTTAACTATTAAACACTGAAACTTTTCTAGAGCATTACTTTTAATCCCTGAACCTTTCAAGCTCATCACCTAAGACCTAAGTGTGTGTGCTCTCAGTGGGTTAGAGTCCCCAGTAGAGACCTTCCATGATACCATATACAAAACGCAAAGGGAAATGAATAGGAATGATAAATTTTCTGTAAATTGACACAAAGTATAAACGGACAAAAGCTGGAAAGAGAAAATGAAAGGGGCCTTTGAGAGAGAGAGGAGAGAGAGAGAAGAAGGGGAGAGAGAGACCCTAATTAAATAAGTGATGAGAGTCAAAAGACATGAAAAAGAAATGAGTAAGCATAAGTGTGTCAAGAGGAGCACAGCTGGTGCGGAACTGAGTATCCTTCATACCAACCAGAAATTTGGTGGTTAATCAGAGTTCTCTTGGAAGGATGGTAAAGAAGAGCTCAGATGGTACATTCCTGAAACCTGGTGAATGTTTGCCGTCTGTAGTCACCCCTGATTTCGTGCTTTAAGTTAGCAGCAAGCAGACAGAATTTCTAGATGTTTGCTGTTTGAAAGGTGTGTAGGATAATTAGTCAACACAATGTAAATGACCAATTAAATAATACTGTATAATGTTGATTAATTGATTTAAACTAGTCATATTCATTAAGCACATTAATCTATCGAACACCAGAATCCTGGTTGCTACTAGTAACCTCCACCCTGACTGAGTACATCCTACATGTACCTCTTAGTAAACAGAAAGGTCTTGGCCATTCTGTCTGCTCCAGCTCACAGGTCAAACTCCAAAGAAGGGAATTTTTCTGCCCTGGTCACATCAGGTTCCTGCGACTGCATTTTTATTACTCTAGCTCTTCCCTTGCCTGATGTCCCAGAATTTAGTTTAGAAAGTGCCTTTTAGGCTGAAAGTTCTTGTAAACTCAAAATAGTCTTTTCTCTACAAGATCTTCCAGTTTTCACTATCAAATTGCATATTTCCAGATTCCTCTTTCTCTCTGCCTGCACTTTCTGTTCATTTTAAATTGTCCTTGTTTGCCCCATAACAGGCTTTTTCTCAAGTCAGAAGCTATATTTTATTAACATTCCTAAGCCACCCAAGAGCTATAGTTGTCAATGTTGTGACTCGAGGACTGGTAGTTCTAAAAGGCTTCTTACACCTTGAAGAAGCTTGTCTCTAGAAAATATCAAAAGTACTTGGAGGAGGCTATAAAATTATCTCCCTCCAAATTTCAATAGATTTGAAAGGATTTTTTTATTCCTTTTGTGTGATAGAAATAATGCTATCACTATGGGTAGAAGTTATAAAGGTGGTGGTGTTACATGTGAATATGGGTGGGGAGGATGAAAGGATAGGGAGCTCTAGGCTGAACCGGGTGAGTATTTACTGTCTCCAAAATGTTGCATGGGCATTTCCACTCCCGTGATGCTGTCTTTAATGCAAACCCTCTTCCTCACTGTCTATCTGAAGTTTACTTGGGCTTCAAGTAAACTTGATGATCCACTTCCTCCATGAAGCTTTACCTAACTAACTCAGTCCATGCTAATCCTCTCCTTTTGCCTCCTAATGCATTTAATGTATTTGATGTTAAATATAGGCCACTGCACAGTACTTTAAATCATGTGTTTGGTTTGCCCATTAGATTTGTAAGTTCCTGTGGGCAGAAAATGTGACCTACAGAGTGTCAAGATCAACATAGGCCAGTGGCCAATAGGAGCTACCTGCAGAGAGAAAATTTCAGGGTCCTGACACTTGAGTGTGCCGAAATGAGACCCTGATGATTAATTTCTACAGCTCACAGCCATCCGCAGCCACAAACTACCAACTCCTCTGACTGGTCAACTTCATTCGTGGAGGAAATGTTTACCTACCTGTCAGGGTATTTTTAGCCTCTGTGGACACAGAGTTTGCAGCTTGCAGCAGATCTGCCAGGAGTCCAACTGAGAAATCAAGCTGTTGTCTTGATCACAAGTCAGAGTCAGCTAGTTCTGGCAAGGGCAGACATGCTAGTTGGATGAAGTTTTGCTTGGTCTGGTGCTAGGCTGCTACTCCATCAGAGAGTTGACCTTGAGGCAGAGGCAGAAACGCAAGTGAAGCAATTTCCAATAACTTGACCAATCAATTCAGCACCTTGGACAGCAATCTAGGCCTGTCGCCCTGACCGTCCACCGCCACGTACCCTGGAATCCATAAGTCCTATGCGTTGGTTCAACTTTGTCTCTAGAACGCTGGTTATCAAGACAATATGTTCCTTATAAAATTAAAGTTTCACGGTAGCTGGAAAAGCATTTTTCTTTGTATTGGGACTTCTGAATATCACATAAGATGGGCAGGAAGTAGTTTTGGAAAGGCCCGTATATCATCTTGCATTTTCATATTCACAATATTTTAAAATTCAAACTCATAAAAATA
Source organism: Aethalodelphis obliquidens (assembly GCF_003676395.1). NCBI lineage: Eukaryota > Metazoa > Chordata > Mammalia > Artiodactyla > Delphinidae > Aethalodelphis > Aethalodelphis obliquidens. The sequence continues at coordinate 31,594,071 of NW_020837956.1, forward strand.
AATCTCTCCTCTTCTTTACCCCTATTCCTCCAGCTGATTATTAAGACCTAATAAATATCCTTTTTAAAGAGCTCTCAAAATCTGTCAAATTCTCCTCAGTTCATTTTGCTTTATTTACTCCAAGCTTTACCATCTCTTCTTTAGAAGGTCACTCAGCCTCTACTTTCTCCCTCCTCTAGTCCATTCTGCATACAGCTAACACATCTTTCTGTGACATATGTTTGACAATGTTGTGCCGTACTATTGCCTTTAGCAAGTTCCCTGAACTATGGTCTCGGAGATGTTAATTGGTGTTCCATGAAAAGAAAATCAATTTTCAAGTACTTGTGAAACAGGTTAAACAGATTATTTTATTTACTTATTCTTTTTTCTACTAGAATTTTTTATTCATTGTAAATCTCCACAGGAGGCTAGAGCATATGATATGTAGCAATTCTTAAATGTATTTGTCTACAGAATTCATATTTCACAGAACATCTATGATTTCTCATGGACATTAGCATTCTGCAGAAACGCTGCTTAATCAAACCTAACAACTTAATTTTCCCATCTCGCTTACCTTCTATCAAGCATGCATCCCATTTTTCCATGCTATAAAAAACATTCACAGTTTTCTGATATAACATCTATTTTCTTCATATTTATAACATTGCTAATAACATTGTTCCTTCTGCCTGAAATTCTACTTCCCCTAACTTGTCTTGTGAAATCCTGTTCATCCTTTAAGACATTGCTCAAATGGCTCTTCTTCTTTGACTCTTTCCATGCTTTACCCAAACGAAGTTAGTTACTCTTTCCTGCATGTTACCATGTTCCCATCTCCATTATACCATTCTCAGATTTAGGTGGTACCGGAGAGATTAGTGGTGAACAGCTGTGCTTAGGTCTCATTTTTTTTCTTGCCCAAATATGTCATAGAAATAGTAATCCACATCTGAGACTTCTTTAAAAGAATCTTTGTTTTTCAATCAACTCTGTAATTTAAAAAATAATAATTATGTACCATTTGAAGATCTAACACTAATCACTTAAGAAACCATCTCAACTGACATTTTTAGGCAGGTATTCTCAGTAAGTAGTGTTGAATTTTTCCATATTTGTGAGGTTTGTTCATGTCGTCTATACATTTCTTTTGATTTAAGTAGTTTGCATTTTCATAGAAAATGGTACATTTTATCCACATTTAAAAATAGCAAAACCTTCTAGAAATTATTCATTATCTTATTATTTTCTCTTTACCTGTGGTTACATCTACTTCCTTAGAATTAACATTTTTGAATTTGTGTTTCTTTTTTTTTTACCTTGGCCAGACAAAAACATAATTTATCTGTTCGTGTTTGTATATACATGTATGCACACGTGCATGTGTGTGTATGTTGTAAGATGTAGCTATCGAAGAGCAGTTCATGATTTAAGAGAGGGAAGGTACTCAAAGTCCAAACAGCAGCCTAGGTTTTCATTCAGGTCACCTAACTTACTAAATGTGTAATCTTGGGCAACTTTATTTGTGCCTCAATTTTATCATCTGTGAAATTATGTTAATTATAAAAATGTGACAAAGGGCCTTGCACCTAGTGACCAATCGTTAGTCATATTTATTGTCTATTGTAGTAATTTTTTATCTTCATTATTTCCCACTTTGTTAAAGTTCCTTATTGTATTTTTTACCTTTCTTATTTCTTATTTTTATAATGTCTTATGTGGAATATTTAGTGGTTTTTTTTCCTCTGTTCATGAAAAAACTCTTTTAGGAAATGCATTTTTCTATGATAACACCTTTAGCTTCACATCATTATCATTTTTACTAGGTTATTTTACACTCTGAGTGTAATTTTTCTTCCATTTATGCATAATTTAGGCGTAATTTTAAATATCTAAAGAGTTAAGGATTTTCTTGGGCTTTGTACTCCAGTTTTTGTCATTAATGTTAGTAGTATTGTATCATGATCAGAATGTGTGACCTATACCATTGCTATCATTTTGGAATTAATCAAGGTTTTCTTTGTAGCCTGATATCTTAGTTTGAATTCCCCCCAGAAGCAGAGCCTAATGCTAGGACTTAGTCACAAGTAGTTTATTTAGGAGATGAACCCAGGGAGCAGGGGCAGGAGAACAGAGAGAAAGAGACAGGGCAGGAGGAGGACCTAATAACAGATGCACTGTTAAGCAAGTTACTTCTGAGGACAAGAAGGGCCCAGTCCTTCTGAAAACTCTCTAAGGAGCTGTACAGAAACTCCTAAATATCATCTCCTTGAAGACTGGATGCTGGAGCACCCATGCACAGTTTGCCAGCCCCCTGGGCTGCACTTGTGAATGGACTGAGCAACCTTCCTTCATTTCAGAGAAAGCCAGGAAACAGAAAAGTGGAGAGAGAAAGTCCAGCCTCCGGCAGGCCACTGACAGTGCGTATGGGAACTGCCTACTGAAGCCGCCCCTGGCATCTTGGATAGGCCTCGGGGATCTGGTGTGGGAACCCATCTTGTACGTTACACACAAAATCATCTCCATCCATTTGTAAAGTGTGCCAATGATAAGCTTTTATTTTTTTAAGGCTCTTTGGGGTATAATTTCCAGCCTTTGCTTCTAAATTTGTGTCAAACAGTAGCTCAGTACTTCACAAGGCAGACAATGCTATTCAGGAATATGAGATCGTGTTACCTTTACAAAAGACACAGAGATGCAGAGGTGTAGAACCTTCTTATTTATCAGACGGTAAATATTAGCTCATATTTATTTGACTAAGAGTTTCTTTATGTCAAAGTGTAACTTGAAGAGTAAATAGCTCTCTCATGCAGGTGAAGAACAGAATAGATGCAATCTGAAATCATTAGCATTAATAGTTTACTGGAAGTGTATTTTTTTCCTTTTATTACCAATAATAACACAAATTTTATAGAGTAACTTCTTATCTAGATAGAAATAATAACGCTGTAGGAAATTATATGTGTAATACTTTATGGTGGGAGGAGAAAACTTGAATGCCTCTTTTTAATTAAGAGACTTGGAATTTTTTCTTTGGTTTCAATATAACTTGTTTTTATACCTTATACTACTTCTGAAAAATCATCCCAAAGGATTTTGGATTGTCCCATGATATGATAAAGTCAGCATAAAATTAATTGTGGCAAGTAAAGCACATACATTTATAAAAGCAGAAAGGGGAGCTAAGTAGAGTATATAAGGAACATCTAAAAATATTTAGGACAGATGCTGGATTAACACTGCTACTGGTAATTTGGGATCTTATGTAACATAAGATGTTACAGATGGTAGGAATTATGGATATGAAAGGTCTCCCTCTGACAGACTTTGCCAGTGTTTTTAATAAATGTCCCCTTCTAGCCTTAGACAGAGTTGGGCTGTTTGAGAAGCAGCCATGCATGCTATGTTGATTTAAACTACCTGTTATTAGCTCATTTTGTAACCTCAAGATAACTAAACTGTACCTGTGGAATTATAGTTTCACATGTACAGTTTTTTCAAAGGGGTGTCAAATTAGCATCTCTGAATTCTTGTGGTGATAAGTGAAGATCATTGACCCAGGGATAAAAGGGAGGAAGTTCTCTACGAAAATATCCTTTATTTATTGCCCAGAACTCGGTCCCCTTTTTTTTTTTTTATTTCTCACTTACTGACTTACTTACATTGAGTATAAAACCCATGTGCTAATTGCCAATGATATGGTTATGAAAGTCAGAAAATTCACATTCTATTGGGGGGACATAAATATGATTCAATTCGATAAGTATTATGATACAGATAAACAGAAAGTCGCGTGACAGGAAGGACATGGGAAACCTAACCTAGCCTGGTTGCGGGGAAGTCAAGGAGGTTATCTTGGCAAAGGCAGCTGAGCTTTGAAGACTAGAAGGGCTTTGATACCCCCCAGAGGGGCAAGGGATAGAGGGCAACTGTTTCAGATAGAAATAGCATCACGTGCAAAGGCAAGAGGCCGTAACACCATCAGGGGCTTTATATGGAGGGGGCATATGGGTTCTGTTTTTCCTGGAGGTGGGAGATAAAAGATGGAAACCCAACGAGAGGTGAGGCCAAACAAGAAAGTGAAAGGCTATGAGGGTGATAGGAAGATATGGAAAGACTTTAAACTGAAGCATGACACGGTCAAATTTCTGCCTTTCAGAGATTATTCTGACTGATGTGTGGGAGGATGGCTTGGAAAATATAGACTGAAGAGAGAAAACCAACAATTAGCAGTAAGTGTACAAATAAATATAAATGCTTATGCATTGTACCAGGAGCTAGATCGTAAGTTAATTATGCATATTAACCTCTCTACACGATCCCTACCATTTAATAAATCCCATTTTTACAGAGGAGAAAATTGAGGCACAAAGAAGTAAAGTAAATGCTCCAGGTTCCCAGAGCTGTAAGTGGCAGGTCTGGGATTCTAACCAGGCAGCCGAGTTCCAGAGTTCATGCTGTCAATCACTGTGCTACAGAAACTTGCCCGATTATGGGCTCTCACTGTGTGTATGTATAGGCAGTGGGTTCAGCACTTAGCATACTTTATCCCAATTACTCTTCACAGCAATAGCTGAGGGTAGGTGATAGTACTATCCCCATTTTACAGATGAGAAAACTGAGGCACAGGGAGGTTGGATAAGTTTCCCAAGGGCACACAGCTAATAAAGATCGGATGGAAGATTAGGACCCAAGCTGTCTCATTCCAGAGCCTGTGCCTTTAATTGCCGTGGTCCTCCCCATCAGCAGGTGATTGCTGGAGTTCCATAGCAGCTCTAACTATTGAAGCAGAAACTTACCTGATATAAAGCGCTCGTGGATGTTAGAAACTGAAGGACTCAGAATGAATTAAAATCAGTCTGCCAAGATCGGAATCTCTTTACTTCTTCTGACGTGACAGGACTTGCTGGTTTCCCTGACTAAAATCTTCCTCACTAGATACTGAGCTTTTTGAAGAAAGGGACCCTAATTTGTCTATCCATATATTCCAGATACATATTAAATAGGAGATAAGCAAATTAATTAATGCAACCCAACCCGAAAATGTTTCGTCGTAGGCAAAGAGGTCTTTGAAAAAAACTAACCGTTAAGGATGTTACAGGGCAGACTTTTTCACAGGGAGAACATCAGTATTGTACCATCCATGTGGTAGCTACTAACCACATGTAACTACTTAAATTTAAATTAGGTAAAATTAAGTAAATTTCAAATTTAGTTCCTCAGTCTTACTAGCCACATTTCAAATGTTCGGTAGCCACATATAATGACTAATGTAGTGACACAGAGAGAGCATTTCCATCATGGCAGAAAGTTCTATTGAAGAGGAATTACATGGCTGAAAGTTCTATGGAAGAGGGCTTGCAAGCTCCCCAGTCCTTGAAACGTTAGTGTCAAAACCTCCTGGACAATTTTCTGCAAAGCAGTTTTCTGGCTTCTATTTCAGACGTACTGAATCAGAATTTCTTTGCAAGAAGCCAAGAAATCCTCATTTTCCATATGCATCGATATGATTTATTTTAAGAAACACTGATTTAGACCTTTGGATTTCCATATTTTTGCCTAAAAACCCCTTTGTTCAAATAAAAACTTAACTAGAATCCCAGCCGGTAAACAAGCATACGTCGCGCTTGTTGACACGGTGGAGGTGATGGGTCGGGACACCTACCTGAGCAGGTGTGATCTCTGCCTGATCTCTGTGAAGCACTATAGAACAAAGACACTGAACTTCACACTTTGAAAACTACTGGTTCAGAGGTTATGGAAGCTTCCCAGGAGCTCTATGGTTCTGACTCCCTAAAGAATGGGGATATAGGTTGTGAAGATGGAGTTTTATCAGGGCCATCTCCCTAGTGCCTGTGATCCATAAACTGGGCCTGGAAACTTGGGCAATATTTTGAACATGGGTGTCTGCACAGCTAATATGTATGAAGGTTTAAAGGTTGAAGCGTCCTGCAGGAAGCCAGGCTCAGTGATAAATCGCCATGGTGTAGATGAGAAGTGAGAGATTGGGTCACACTGCTTCTCCATCAGCGTGCGTGGCTCTCATCATCTTGTGGGGTTCTTCTCTACATGCTAGCTTTTGCCAGTTGCTATGGCCCTAAGTAAAGTCAAAGTTGGATCTTGGGCCTTGGGGACTCCACAGTCTAGGGACTGATATGTTTCAGAGCTAGGGAAGACAGAGCTTCATGAGGTGGTGAGGGGATATGAATGGAGGGTTGAGAAATGATGATGTCAGTCAATCTCTGAAGACTAGATCTAGATCCAGGATCGATTTCAGCTCAGGTGGTGTGCATGACTATCACTCAATCAAAGTAGAGGTGTGATGGGAGGGGAAAGGGAATCCTTTACCAAGTGGATCTGGACACACCAGCTGGTTAACACAGCCCATGTCCTAAGGTCGGAATAATGCCACCTGCTGGGTCCTTGGGGTTGGTCCACCTTTTCACCGGGGCCGATGTTATTGCATTTGCCTACAGCAAGTCCCGTGCTGGGACTTTTATCAGTTAATGGAGTTTCTAAACTCACTTTGAGATCTGTGAGGAATGAGTGCCATGCAGCCGTGGGAGAGACAGGCATCCAATCGTCTTCATTCTTTCACCCCATGTTCAATTTAACACAGTCACTGGCATCTACACTGAGCAGTTGCCCCAGTGAGGACAGATAAGGACTGTAATGCTGCCATTAAAGCAAGATCCTTGCAGATGAAATGTTTTATCCCTAATAAAGTGCAAGTGCTTTTGGTCCCCAGTGTTTCTTCCTCTGAATGAGCCCTGGTTGAGCATTGACAATCATCTGTGCATGTAGGTATGTTTACTGAGTCTCACGCATTGCCGTGGGTCCTTCCGGCTCTGACATTTGACAGCTCGTGTGTTGCAGTAACTATAGTGAGGGCATGGAATGAATGAATGTTGTGTGAATGAATGAATGAGCGAAACACAGACAGAGTGTTATTCTTTTGAACCGTTTTTATTTTCAGGGTTTCATTTGTAAACTACAGAGCAAACCATATTTATTTAACTTTATCAGGATGACACTCCATTAAATTAAGAAATTTTATTTAACTAATGAAGATTTCATTGTCTACTCTTTTTATGTTCACATTAGGGTAGGCCATTTTGATGACAACGTTTATAGCTGCTGCAATTAAATATTTCTAATAGATTTAGTGAAAATTTTCAAATAATAAGGCATATTTCATCTTTATTTTATTACTCATGACATATCCAATTTAGCCTTGTGGCAGTCACCCAGCTCTCTGTGTCTTCTCTTGTTTCTTTCTACAGGTCTGTGCTTTACTTAAGAGAAAAGCTTGAGATACTGACCAATCAGGGTTGTTAACATTCATGAATTTAGCAATGGATCCGTGAACAAGGGAAGCCCTCCTTTCCCTGCTGTGGTCTGTGGAGTCTGGCAATCCCAAGTGACTGCCTCACCTGTGTATCTCACAGCTTGACCAGCATAAATCCAGAGGGCGACAGCTTGGCCTGTGTCCCTGGGTGCTATGCCGTTCAGAACGCCTTTTCATGGCACTCCTAGGAATGGGCCATTCTGCTGATGCCTACACAGCCCAGTGGTGGGGAGCTTATACCTCCAAAGGAACACTGCTCAATTAGCTCTTTGACATTGATTTTTAATGCATTCTTTATATTCAACTAAAATATATCTTGGTTTTACCTTACATTCACTTGATTCTGGATCTACTTTTTGGATCTTCATTCATTATTCAAACATTTATTTACTCTCCATTACAGTCCTTTGGAAGGAAGGGAATGGGTAGAAACTGAAACCAAGCAAAGTGCGTTTACCCCCAGTTCCCAGAGGTCCGGAGACACTGACTAAGCCCTGTCTACATTTCTCTTCTTCCCCGCATTTCTTCGGCTCTCCTTCATGCGCCCTGTTGTCCAGCTCCTTCACTTCCCGGTCCTTCTCCTTCAGTTTGTGATGGTGACCAACCTACTGGTGAAGGCTAGATCCCTGCCTGCTCTCTGCTGTCTCCAACGCAACATGCCTATATCAGGAACTGCCTTCAATATCAAAGATATAAATCAGATCATCCCAGCCAAGAATGGAAGGAGAATCTCCTTGTGGGAAGGTCAGCTAGACTTTCTGACCCCACCTGGCCCACTGAGTGACTCTCCCATTGCGCTGATTCGACTGTCTCCAGCTGGAGAGCAGCTCAGCTTCCAGAGAGAAGATCCAGCATCAGACAGTAACAGGTTTTAAACACACCCCAATCTGGAGCCAGATACAACGCATATCCTCCTCTTGGCCATGCACCTTGCCCTGGGAGGGCTATAGTTCCTTTAGCAGCACTTTTGACTCACCAACCATGACAAATGGTCAGAAGGCTAAAGTAAGACAATACCGTGGACATCAACGTCCAAAAGGCAGAACGAAGAAAGTCCACTGATTTTTTTTTTCCGTGCTGTTGATACTTGGGTAGCTTCTTCTGAGAGGTCTACTGTATCTTGTCAAAATCCAATTACTGTGATTGTCAGCCATTGGTATGAGTGTCGGCCACACTTCTAGGGTAGGAGCAGCATCTCTCCTAAAAAGAGCAGACTTTCCATCCAGCCACCTCAGGAAAGAGGTCTATTCCTCAGACAAGAAACTAGAATCAACAAGGAGGTTAACACGCAGCTGTGGTGATTCCTACTCTTCAGAGCCCGGATGCTCTTGGATCAGACAGCGATGACAGTAAATGCCCGGATGTATGGGCTCCGGGAGGAAAGTGTAAAGTTCATGCCTAACGTGTTAGGATCTGGAAAGGAGGCATTACAGCCCTGGGCACAGGTTGAAGATGCTGAGCTCAGGGGGTGTGCTTTACACATTAGGAGTCAGTGCCCCGTTGGGGCCTTGAGTTGCCCTAAGCATCTGTGGGATAATTGTTGAGCTCCACAGATCTCATGAGCCCTGGTCTGTGGCCACACTTTCAGTCTTGATCTAAAAACCTGCCTCTCGCTCTCACTTACCACTATTCTCCTGGGCTCCTCAAACCTAGGCATCTCCAGCTCCCAGAAAAGCCCTTTCCTTCCTTCCACGGAACAGTCCTCCAGCCTGTAAGAGTTTCTCCTCCCCGAGCGCCACAGTTCTGTTTATGCTGCTTATTTTCCTGCTGTTTCAAGGTGGCTGCCTTCCTGAGAGATTATTTTTGATTCGTGTTCACATGGATCTATGTGGTTTTTTTCCCAAGCAGAGTCATGGACTTTTGCAGGGTGGAGATGAGACCAGAAATTCTCTGTATCTCTTCACTGTACAAACCCCACCTCTCCTGCCAGCTCACAGCTCCCAAGTGAGCTGTTAGAGCCACCCCTGGATGCATGAGTTAACATGTTATGTGGAACTTCTAGTAATACCAATGAATTTGGTCCAGTCTATTGTTATAGTCTACCCTCCCTGGCTGAACGCCCATAAAATCCATTCTTACTCACGTTCCCCAAGTTTCTGCCAATATAGTAGCACAATTTCCATTCTTCTGGGTGTAAGCTATTTCCACCTGGGCCTTAATAGGTACTTATCTCTGGAGCATAAAATGATGTGACTCTAACTGTGGGTCTGTTGGCAACAGAGGGCGATTGTGGTAGATCTTAAAGAGACTGATCGTCCACTATTAAGTCATCTACCCCAGGTAGAATTAAATAATAAGGTTTTCAGGTACAGGAATGTGGGTCTAACTCCAGTGTACAGGAGAACAAGCTAATTTCAGTGCCAAGGGAAATCCAGAGTGATTTGGAAGCTTAAGATTGTCAGTTTCATCTGCGGCCAACCAGATGTTCTCAATCCTAGTTTTAGTCTCCTAATCTTTCCTAATAAGTGTCCTCGCTTTCGCATGAGAAACTTGGCAAGACTCTGAATTCAACTGTTATTGTAACTCAGTAACTTGCGGAATAAATTTTTTGTTGATTTTTTTCCACCATATCAGCCCTGAAGCTGTAAGAAATGAGAACATATTTTAGGACCGTCTTGGAAGCTCTCTGCTCCTCAATCTGTGATTTGAGCTGACAGTGAAAGGACTAGCGTTTGTCACTTTCTTTCAGTAATGGCTCAAGTGCACTTTGAAGACCCCTCCCACACCACAGTCCCATTGTCATCATTACTGCCGCAAAGGCCACGGGCTTCCAAGGCATGTCTTCAGTTGGCATTTTATCACCTTCAACCACAGGTGACAGCTGGACTAATGGCGATGCCATTGCATGCCATGGATTGCTAGCACCTCATTTCCTATTGGCAAAAAATAGCACTACGCTCGAGTTCAGAGACACAACCAAGCCAATCCCTGAATCCCAACTTTGTGTGTCTATCTCCAGAGACCATTCCCGATAACAATTCTGTCTCAGTCAAGGTTGAATCAGGAGAGAGATGGCATACAGTTATTTGAACAGAAAAAAATATAAGGAATTATTAACTATAACAGTTATAATTAATCTATAAAGGAGTAAAGAGTACTGTAAAGAATTCCCTAAGGTTGACGGAGAGCACCTACGGAAGAAATAAACTTGGAAGGCAGAGGCCCTCACCAAGGATGGGCGTCACCTCGCTGGGGAAGGTGCCGTTTATCCTCTGCTGGATGGCAAGGAAGTTCACTGTGTTACCCCAGGTCAACGCTGGTCCACAGACACTAGGCTGAGGCAGGTGGGTAGGGAACTTCAGCTGAAAGTGGCCGAAAGGAAATACCCCGTCTAGGAACAGGTAGGTTGAGACAGATGGGTGGGGACCCACAGCCATGAATGGCAAGCTGGGAACCTACTGTGTGCGGGCCAGCCTGGGAAGCTGGCCACTGGACTGCCTGGGGGACTCAGTGGGGATCTGCCCATGGAGCTACCACTGAAAATCAAAGGGAAATTGTCCGTAGAGGTACAACCGAAACTTGCCGGGAGTAAACACTGGTGAATGTCCCCGAATGTGATGCTGGCAGCAGAATGACAGGAGCAAGAAGCAGCACAGCAGCAAGAGGAGGAGCCCCTTCCTTCTGAGGTGTCTCCTGAGCGCCCTGTACCGAGAGAGCTAAATGCTGTGTGAACTGGCAAAGAGAAAATATGTACAGGGTCCTTCCCCATTATCACAGAGCAAGCAATGAAAGGTGCTTGGGAGCTGAGAGGTGATAAGTTGACATTTGGCACAATAACGTAAATTATTATGACAGTAATTAATATTTTATACGGTCTTTACATTTTGCTAAGTCATCTTTGTATTTATCACCTTATTGCATCCTTCCAATTACTAATTTCACTTAAAGGATAATAGGTTTGAGGTTCAAAGACAATGACTTATCCAGAGTCCCACAGCTAGTAAACAGCAGAGTTCAAATGAGATTTTGGATGCAGCATGAAGTCTTCCTACTAAACTTCTTGCCTCCCCCTGGGGGGAGCTAGAAGGAAGAAAGAATCCATTGATCATTTCAGGACACCAATATTCATTGAACATCGACTACACGCCAGGCACTGGGTCAGGTACTGGATATGCAGAGTAGACATCCAGTCTCTGCTGTAATGGGCTCACGGTCTAGAACAGGTTAGCAAACTTCATCTTAAAAGATAAATATAGATAAAAATATTTCAGGTTTTGCAAGGTGAAGAAGCAAAATCAAAGATACTCTGCAGGTGCTTACATAGCCATTTACAATGTAAAACTCTTTTTTTTAACTCGTAGGCCATGTGGGTTGTAATTAAAAGTTTATGACAGTAATAGAGAGTTTGTAGATCCCTGGTCTAAATAAAGAGATAGATTTAAAAAATACATGTCTGAGTGCAAAGGGTAAGAAGGGCACAAAGGAAAAGAAATGGTTCTATGAGAGAAGTACGGAGATGTTGGGGGAGAAAAGACTGAGGAGCATGGAAGTTGTGTCTGAGGAAAGCTGTTTGGACCAGGATCAGAAGGGTGAAGTGTGGGGTGTGGGACATTCTGGGCAGACGTAACAGCCCCTAGGTGCGGGGAGAACTTGATGCATTCAAGAACTGGTCACACACACACACACACACACACACACACACACACAGACCCCCAGAGGGCGAAAGGGAGAGGAAGGTGGAGATTAAAGAGGAAGTTGGGGGCCAGGTCATCAGATCATCCCAGAATCCAGGGGCTTGTGAAGAGGCAAGCCAGGAGGTAGTCAGGCCTGGGAGCAATAAATCGAAATGAAAGAGGAAGAGGGGAGGGGAGCAAACGCAAGGGCAGAGCGCGATTCGGCAACCATGGGGTGTGTGTGTGTGTGTGTGTGTGTGTGTGTGTGTGTGGCGGGGGGGAGCCCTCCTTCAGGAAAGGCCCGCCTCTCGAACTCCCAGCCCTCACCAGCACACATGCCTTTCAGGTCTGTACTCAGATGCATGCAAAGAGAATTCAAACCATCTTTCCATGTCATCATTTAATCTGTTGCCCCAGGCCTGAGAGAAAGGGTAGGAGAGTAGCCTGACCACCTCCCCCTCCAGAAGCTGGGGCAGTTCAGGGTCCTGTTAAGGCCATGGAGCAGGAAGCAGGAATCCTGGTGTTTCACCTTTGCATCTGGGCTCGGAGTTAATAGGTCCCAGAGACCCACTGGTTGGAGTCAAGAGCACAGGCTCTGGTGTGGGACGCTCTAGGCTCAAATCAAGCCTCTATCATCCTCCGGCGACGTAACCTTGCTCGTGTAACTGAACTTCTCTGAGTCTCACTCAGCCCCCTCATCCCCAGGATGGGCATCACTCTGGTATCTAACTGGTGGGGTTGCTGTGAGTGGTAAGTGGGTTTTGTGAAGGCTTAGAACAGTGCAGAGCACGTAGAAAGCACTCGGTAAATATCTGCTATACTAGCTGGGTCTTCTTTGGATCGTCCGTAGCGGTATGATACAAACAAGACAGAAATTATTATCCCATTTTACAGTCAGTCAGTAGACTGGAGGCACAATAAAGCCAAGTCTCTTGCCTAAGATCATGGGGCAGAGCTGGCCCTCAAGCTCATGCCATCTGAGCTCTGGCCTAAGACCCAACCCCGTTAATACCATACCTCAGTGGAGTTACCTTGGGCAAGTCACTGCCACCTTGTGGGCCTCAGTTTATCCAACAGTAAGATAATGGGCACAAAGACTGCTGTGTTATTGCGAAGTTGTCTTCCTGATCTGACCATCGTTATGCCTACAATCCAATCCGGGAGCTTTGCCGTTTTGGAAGTAACTGAGGTTCTGCCTGTGCATGGTTCCCGGTTTGCCTGGGGGTGGGAGGTGCCGGGTGGGATCATGCCCAGCCTTCTAAGTATCACTCCTTTCCCAGGCAAGGCCCGTGTCAGCTGCCAGCTGTCATTCTGTGCTCCGAATGTTCCCTTGTCACATAAAATTCTCTTTCTGACACTGTTTCCCTTTAGAAAGAAAGTAAATCATAACTTTTCATTTAAGCATTTCTGCTTCTAGTCAGACCTGCTTTAGCCTGAAGTTGAAAACGAGTATGTTTGGATGGCTCACGTTTCAACTCGGTCTAATAGATATTTGCTTAAGGGGGAAAAAGGTTGAAGAAAAAAGGGAAATGTCAAAACGGAATAATAAAATGGTCTATAAACAGAAGCAGGTTTTCTGCGATACGTTACCCCGATAAACCCGATAATGGTTCCCAAATGCACTGTCCTGGGTTGAAGCCAGCCCGGGCGGCGGGGGGTTCTGGGTTATTTTTAATTTTACTGTAGCCAAACCATGACCTCATCCCGAAGGAATTCTCTCCCACCAAAGAGCTGTATCGAGTTATTTGTCGACCGAAATTCACTTGAATGTGGATTCATCGGAAACATGTGTGACCACAGAAGCAGCCGAGAGGGAAATCTGGGAAGAAGTGGGATTTTCAAGGAAACCCTTCTCTTTGTTTTAATGAAACAAGCTGGTCCTTCTGGGGCCTCAGGCCTTTGATAGCGTGAGCCCTGAGCCTGCTGTTCTCTGCGACGGCTCTGTACCCTCAGCAGCCCCAGAGCAGACACCGCCCCCCCCCCGCCATGTCCCCAGCAGTTCATCACCCACCAGGCAGGCCCTGGGACAGCCACCCCTCACCCCTTGAGAAGCACTCAGGTCTCGGGCAGGAGCCTTGGCCAATACCCCCATAACTTAAAGAGAGCGAGTGCATAACTATGGCCTCGAATAATAATAATACCCACCCTTTATCAAACCCCTACTAATGGACATTGCACTGTTTTGCATATATCATCTCTCACCCTCACAACAAATGTAGGAAGCATGAGGCTTCTCCATTTCATGGATGAAAAAACTGAGGCTTAGAGAGGTTAACTCCCTAAGAGCACCTGCTTATTCCGTGGCTTAATCAAATTTCCAGCCCAAGCTCGTTTTATCTCAAGCTTCTGCTCTAGTTACAAAGCTTCTGCAAACAGTTGTCACCAAACATAGGTTTGTGTACCTGACACACAGTGAGGCCAACAAAATGAAATGGCAGAGTCTGGAGCAGAGAAAGGGTTATTGCAGGACCAAGCAAGGAGAAGGGGTGGCTCATGTTCGGAAAAAAACCCAACTCCCTGAAGGTTTTCAGGGAGAAGTTTTTGTAGGCAAAATTTGGGGTGAGGGCTGCAGGATGTGTGACTTTCTTCTGACTGGTTGGCGGTGAGGTAACAGGGTTGTGCTCCAAGGATCTTGTGCTCAACTTGAAGTTGCCATCCTCCACCTGGGTGGGGGGCCTTAGTTCCTGCAGAAGAACTCAAAGGTATTATGTATATTCCCTGAGAAGAAACCGGGATCCTGCTTTAATCGCTGCACTATAGTTTCTTAATTATTCCTCCTTTGTTTCTGTGTTCCCTCCCTTCCCTGATTAGCAACTGTTTGACTCTGCTCTTTGGAACTCAGGGAAGGTCTAGGAGGCTGAAGGCTTTATCGTATAATTAAGGAACAGGGGACACGGAAAGGCTTTCGTACCCGGGAGGGCCTCACAAGGTCCTGCTCGGTTTCAAAGTCTTCAAGAGATTTGGAGGAGAGAAAGATGCCCTCGTATTGGAAGATCAGGGAAGGCTTCCTGTAGGAAGTGGCATTTGAGCTAGGTGTGACAGGTGGTATTGGGGCAAAAAGAGATACATTCTAGACAGGATGAAAGTCACCAAAGAAAGCGGGAGGCATTGGGAAAGCGAACTGAATCCTGGAGGGTGTAAAGAACCTGCTTTGACTCCCAAAAGAGAAGAGGGAGAAATGAGATGGGAAATGTCCCATGGCGCTGCATCATGGAGGTCACCTGGTTTTCAGATGCCTGGACATGCTTGACCCAGAAAGATATGGAAAGTCACTGGCAAGTTTTTAAAAGGAAATTGTCATGAGCTGTCATGTAGAAGGGATGGCATGGGAGATTCAGGGAGATCAAAGAAATGGCTGGACGGAGGCAGAGCCCATGAGATGGAAAAGGAGGAACAGAAAAAGAATCTAGAGAATTTAGGATCATTTTTGGGGGGGAAGAGAGAGGGAAAAATCCAGGATGAACGTCAGGTCTCTGGTATGAGTGAGTGACTGGGTCAGGGGGCGGGATCATTTACAAAATAGGAGTGAGTTTGTAGGCAAAACAAATGCATCTTGCTTTTGAACATGTTCAGCCTGAGTTATGTTATTTCTGTCACCCCCAGCTCCCGTGTGGGGGGACTCAGTCGCGTCCCTCTCTGTTTCCCTCAGGCTCCTGGCACAAGCCTCGGTGCACAGAATGCGCTCAGGGAAAAGCACTGAAGTGACAGATTTGTCCAATCACCCCCTTCCCTGTGGCTGAGCAGACTTGACCCATCAACACAGCTGGGTTTGACCACGCTCAACATTCAGATTGGACAGACAGTAGAAGCGCCACGTCAGCAGCTGAAACCAGTCTCTAAATCTAGACAGAACAAGAGGAACAACTTTCTGAGATGTTACATGGCAGCATTTGGGGTAGGAAAAGATCTGGTATCAGCATAGGAACTTGCCTTTCGCCATTCCCAGCGTGGAGATGGACCCTTGCTACCAAGAAGCCATCCTGGCCAAAAATTCCAAAGGACCGGGAAGAAAAGCCTGCTCAGAGCAGATGGGAGATAGAATCATCTGCTCTGGTTTTCAATCAAGTTCTTTTTCCTGTGCAACCTTGCAGGCAACTGATTATTCTACTGCCTTCTCAGGAACAGAGACTCTGATAGATACTAGGGAGAAGCGTTTCCTGCAAGACCAAAGAACAATAATCTATGTGTCTGGGAGCATCAGAATTTTGCCTAGTGTCTTTTAAAGCTATCATCATAAATAGTGCATTGTTAATCAACTATACTCCAATGAAAATAAACAGTTAAAAAAATAGCGCATGTATCATGGAAGGCTTGGAAAACAAAGGAAGGTGCCCCCAAGATGCCCCATATCTACCCATGGCAGAGCGGTGCATGTCCAAAAACGTCCTCTGTGCTGAGAGAAAGCCCAAGGGCTTGACGATGTGTGCCCCCGGGCACTGTCCCTGTCTTCCTATATCTCCCATCTCAGCCATGCAGGGTCCTTCTGTCCCTTCCCTGTCATCCCTTCAGAACTTGCTCCCTGGAGGGTGTCTGGAGAAGGTGCCACACTGGAGTGCAAAAGATGCCCAGCCCTAGAGGATCCAGGGAGGGGGACGCGCATTCCCTTCCATCTGGTCTGTGTCAGGTCCCAGACATAAACAGTGAGAACGTGGTGGGGTCGAAAGTATGGCAGAACTTAGCCTGGTGAAAGGTGGCTGCAGACAGACAGAAATGGCCAGTGTACTCACAGTTGAGAAGACTTCTCCAGGAGGGTGAGGGCAATTACGCTGCGTCTTAAGCGATGAGGAAATGTTTACCCGGTAAATACAGCAAGGGAGGATCTACTTTCAAAAGTGCTAACACCCTTCCATTTGATTAGCCCATGGGTTAAACTGTACTTTTAAAGTCAGAGGATTTGTAAATTGCATGCACCTCTCCCCTGTTGCCTGATAAGGACAGCAGTGCCCCTATACCATGACCTCAAATTCTTTTCCTTACTGTCCACTCCAGCCTTGGACACCCCAAAGGTGTTCCCCTCATTGTACAGAGGCAACAACTGAGCTCTGGGCTCAGTTTCATTACCTTGAAAGACTACAGCTTCCGAGGTTCCAGCTCACTGATGGCCTCTGATTTGTCTTTCGGGCGTCCCTCCATGAAGCAGCCGCTGGATCCAGACCTGGGACCTTCACGTGGCACTGGGTGGAATTGGGTAGAATTACCTGTGACGTGTCACCCATTCCTCTAGCCTGCCAGTTCCTTCATGGTGGGACTTGTTCATTTCTCTATTGAAAAGATTAAAAAAAAAAAAAAAAGGCAAAAAGCTGGAGTAAACAAACGTTTGTTGAACTTAAAGTAACTGAACCTTAACAAGGATGAAGAGTGAAACAGCAACAGTCCCCAGATGGTCTGTGTTCTGTTAGCATGTGAAGAACCCCCAGACATGTGGTCTGGCTTCTGCATATTCCATCCAGATGTTTGGCTTCAGGTAGAAGCAGACGAGGAAATCCTTAATGAAGAGACTAGTGTTTCTGAACATGTCCAAACTCCAGACCGCCCTGCTGTCTCCTGTGCTGAGGCTGCAGGGAACGCAGCATTCTGAAATAGACTGCACATCAAGGGCACTGAATTGGGATTGCAAGAAAAGAGTGAAGGGGTGGCAGTGCACAGCACCCCCAGACGTACACCCGAGGTGACGGAGGGTGAGCGAAGGGCCACATGGCTGGAGTGGGTGTGCGTGCGGATAGTGACCAGAGAGCTAAGAGCCGTCCTGGGGCAGGGCAAGATCCAGTGACCTGCCAGGTCATCATAAGGATTGGGGCTTCCACCCTGAGCGAAATGATGAGTCGCTGTAGAATTCTGAGCAGGGAAGCGACATACTTTAAATTGCATTTCAAAAAGAGCATTCTGAAACTAACAACATTTTAAGTTAACTATACTTCAATTTTTAAAAATGGTTACAAAAAAAGGGCGCTCTGACTTTTTTTGAGACTGGCCCACGAGGTGGGCAGGAGGAAAGGAGAGAATGGAGAGAGGAGTTAGCGGGCTACCGTGGTCAACCAGAGAAGAGGTGGCAGTGGCTGGGACCAGGGGAAGTGTGGTGGCGGTGCCGAGGGATGGGCAGATTCCGGCTGTATGTTGCTGTCTACTTCCCAACTGCCTGGCCTCTGACTTCAGGCAAGTGTCTGTCCAAGAAAGCTGCCCTCTGCAAGGTATGGTAACATTTGCTTATTCTCAATAAATGAATGAATGAGTAAACAAGCAACAAACAAATGAACCAGATCTGGAGGATCTAAATACCGGTTCTCAGAGAAATCCTTCCAGATATCTCACAGTGGCCTTAACCCGCCACTGTGAGGGACATAGACGCTCAAAGAGCAGAAGCTGTGAATTACACCCCTACCTGTGGTATGGGACCGGAAGAGCTTTTTATTTTTTATTTTTTTTTTGCGGTACGCGGGCCTCTCACTGTTGTGGCCTCTCCCATTGCGGAGCACAGGCTCCGGACGCGCAGGCTCAGCGGCCATGGCTCACGGGCCCAGCCGCTCCGCGGCATGTGGGATCCTCCTGGGCCGGGGCACGAACCCGCGTCCCCTGCATCGGCAGGTGGACTCCCAACCATTGCGCCACCAGGGAAGCCCCAGAAGCGCTATTTTTGAAGAGAAAGGAAGAGCTGTTTGATTGGTGGATTTCTTTTTCTTTTCTTTCTTTTTTTTTGATGCCTTTTCCAATTTGTGCAAAAGAAATCACCAGAGGGGATAAAAGTGGGAATGTTGGTCCTCCTCGATGGCATTTAAAAGAGACGTCAGTACCTCTAAGGAATGCAGATGGCAGTGAAGGACCAGGAAGGCTGGCTGACTAGCACAAAAACCACCACTGGTCAGTTTCCTGGAGGAAATGGACAGGCACAGGGGTCTCACAGGCGGAGGGGTAGGCGGGGAGGAGCTGATCTCAGTACAGTCCCCAGGTGAGCTCAGTCTGTCCTGTCCGCTTCCCACACTCGGGTGCATGTGAAGCGCTCTCTTTCCTCCTCCACGAAGCTGACTTCTGGTGGTGTGGGTACTTCATCTGGTCCAGAGCATAGAAAGTCTCCATCCCCACTCTCTGCTTCAAACCTCACAGCTCCCTGTCAGGCAGGAGTCATTATCTTCATTTTACAAAAGAAATGGAAACCCAGAGTTTCGAAGTGACATAGGCATGATCATGATGGTAAACCAAGTTAAAGAGACCCCAGCCTGCCTGTCACCTCGGAGCCTTCCCTCTTCAAAATTGTCTGGACCTCCCAGCAGGGTTGCAGACTCATCTGGATGAGGGGCTCATGAGGGCCCTTGGATGGTTGGATATGAGTACAATGCAATGGGAAGGTCCAAGTGCTGAACCCCTTAGCCCCTGGGGTACCAGGGCCAAACAGTGATTCCCTACCACAGCAGTAGAAAACGGGTGGCCTGCTTTCTCACCTGCTTCCCTTTCTGAAGACTAGAGCTTTAGCGACTTAAACAAGCCATTTTGATGACTATATAACTTCTAGAAGAATGGCTCTTAACCTTGGCTACACAATGAGAATCACTAGGGCAACTTAAGAAAAAAAGACTAGGGCTTCCCTGGTGGCGTAGTGTTTGGGAGTCCGCCTGCCGATGCAGGGGACACGGGTTCGTGCCCTGGTCCGGGAAGATCCCACCTGCCGTGGAGTGGCTGGGCCCGTGAGCCATGGCCACTGAGCCTGCCTGTCTGGAGCCTGTGCTCCACAACGGGAGAGGCCACAGCAGTGAGAGGCCAGCATACCGCAAAAAAAAAAAAAAAAAAAAAAAAGACTAATGTCTGGATTTATTCCTAAAGTTTCTCATTTAATTGGTCTGGGACATTCTAGTGAGGAATTATGGTGAAGAACCATTCCTCTCATAAGTCATCTTTCAGGATCTACACGCCATGCTGTCTGAGTAAGAGTTAAGATCACTGAGATCCTTAATTATTGCATGTATTCATTAAACTATTATAAATAATATAATGCTGACATCTAAAACTACAACAGTTCTTCCACCATCTTGGTTTCTTTTGGTAACGTGAATTTCGAGGAAGAAAATTAGCTGATTGAATTAGAATCAGCAGATTGAAAAGAAAGAACAATTTTAAAGTTCTTGATACCTATTGATAAATTGTACTTAGAAAGTGTGTACCAACTTGTGTTCCTTTATTTTTTTATACAAATGCCTATGTCCTGTGTCGAATCATTATCTTGCACACCAAAAACTAACACAATGTTGTATGTCCATTATATATCAATTTAAAAAAGAAGAAGAAATGCCTATATCCAATCTCCAAATCACCAGAGCTTTTCAATAATTGAATGGGCTTCCTTGAAAGGTAGTGAGCTTCCTGTTACTGGAGGCAATCAAGTGTATCTAAAGAGCACTTTGCTGAGCGTAACTGATATGCAGCCACTCTGTGGGTTTGGGGAGAAAGTGCAGGACACAGAAAGCATCTCTGCTCTATCCCGCCTGTGGTCCTGGCTAATTATGACCGCAGGGAAATACTAGAGCCACAGGACCGCTTTCAGGCAATTGGTGGGCTGATCTAGGGTGGGAAGGCAGGTTTACAATGTAAAATGCTCACAAATAGCTGGAGCAGGGATGGTGCGCAGGAGACGCTAACGGAACAAAGCTGGAGTCCGTGCCTATGAGAATAGCAACAATCAGGACAAGGGTGATGAAATGGGGAGGGTGATCGTCACCTTCCAAGGGACTTCTCTAGGCTTGCATTGTCTTTCAGAAAGGAGGATCAGCCTGTCTTTCAGGTGGTTTTACAGTTGACGTATATTTAGAGGGGGAAAAATACCAACCTGAAATAATTCTAAAATGCGTTGTCCGTCTCTTCAAAACAGGGAGCACGAGATGGCAGGAAAAGCAAGGTGTGTGGAGTCAGACAGATCTGGCTTTGAACCAGTGCTCCTCCAAATAGACCCTGTGGACTGTCTACAAGATGCCTGGCTTCCCCAAGCCTCAGTAAAATGATGCTCATAATGTCGTTGTCTCTGGGTCTCTGCAATAACTAAAATGTTAATTTGTATGCAAAGCACCTAGTGTAGGACTTGGCACATAGTTTACAATCAATAAGAGGTATCCATTATTACATTATTAATTAAAACATACTTACACCCTTCACTTTATACAGAGGTAATTAAATGGTGCGAATGATGGAGATCATGATAATTATAATAACAATTATAAGAGCAACCACCTATTAAGGGCTGATGAGCTAGACGTTGTATAAACATAACCCCTTGTATCTACCTGACACTTTATAGTTGTCTAAGCAGCTTTACCTTCATCAAAAAAAAAAGCAAATTAACCAAAGTTTATAGAGTATATATTACAAATACAAAGTAGATGGATTACATACTATAAATGAAGAATCAAGAAGTTCTAATGATTTTTTTGAGGACATTGAGAGATAAATGTTGCTTTTAGTAAGATCAGGTAAACAGAATCCCACTCTAGTTCCTATCATTCAAAGTATTCTTATAGCAAATGCTTCTGTGATATATTTCCATTCCTTCTAGATCATCATTTTAAGCATTTAAGATTATTTGAATTTTTTTGATAAGGTTCACCTATTCATGCTTTAATTCCATCTTTCCAACTTTTGGAATAAGATCTGATGTTGAAGACACTGTCGGAGCTCTCGGCATGTCCGGTTTCTGGGTCCTCCCCCTATGCTCCAGGAAGTTTCCTTACTGACTCCAGACTCTTGGCAAATCCCTGGAGCCTGGGCATTTTCATGTCTGTGGTAGGGAGAGACCAAGAGCCTGCTTCCCAGGCCAGGTTCTGTTTACACTTCCTTGATCAGGGATAATGATGTGTTTACAGGAGACATTCTGTCTTCATTAAACTCACTTCTGGACAATCAATAGAGGGACTAAGATGATGGGCACATGTCCATCTGTGGCTCATACATCCTGCCTCGCCCAAGAGGGACCAGGGCTCAGTTAGTATGTTAGGTTGTCATACTAACAACCTAGGATCAAGACATCAAACTTTCTACCTGAATTAAGGAAGGATGACCCTTCCCCAAGGAAACATGAATATAGGCTCAATAAATGAATTGCCAAGTATTCTTCTCTGATTCCTGACACCCAGCCTGGGACAGGCCCTGTCTAGTGTATTTCATATACAGTTGAATCTGCCTTTCATCCCCATTAAAATATTTGAAGATGTTTAATAAACAAACTAGTGACATTTCTGTAATTAACTTAGGTGCTTATCTTTGCAGCCTCAATATAAAGAAGCAACCACGAACCTTAATTGCCTGATGTACCTTATAAACTACAAGGTTCGTGCTTTAATTTGAGATTTAGATCAGAACAAGAAGTAAGTCAGAAAGAGAAAAACAAATACCGTATGTTAACACATATATATGGAATCAAAAAAAAAAAATGGTTCTGAAGAACCTAGGGGCAGGACAGCAATAAAGACGCAGACAGATGTAGAGAATGGACTTGAGGACACGGGGAAGGGGAAGGGGAAGCTGGGACGAAGTGAGAGAGTGGCGTGGACATATATACACTACCAAACGTAAAATAGATAGCTAGTGGGAAGCAGCCGCATAGCACAGGGAGATCAGCTCGGTGCTCTGTGACCACCTAGAGGGGTGGGATAGGGAGGGTGGGAGGGAGGGAGACGCAAGAGGGAAGAGATACGAGGATATATGTATACATATAGCTGATTCACTTTGTTGTAAAGTAGAAACTAACACACCATTGTAAAGCAATTATACTCCAATAAAGATGTTAACAAAAAAAGAATTTACACTTGTCTTTCCTTTAAAAAAATGTGGAATATTTTTAGTTAGCTACATATAACATTTTGAAAGCCTCATGTTTGAAGATACCTTAAAGTGCAAGGTTAAAAAACTTGTGTCCAATACAGTTCATTTATGAATAATCATTAGTTCTCATTAGATTCTTTGGTTCACTCTACTTTCTGCAAGCTAAAGTATAGTTCTTCCTTCTAATTTGCCTGAAATCTCTTTATTTTCTGGCTAATGCATAAGCTCAACCCTTGTACAGACGAAGGTCTGCGAAACAAATTTTAAAAAAGATGTTTGGAGGAATGGGTGACCTAGCACTGAGTGAGCAACCTGTGGTCGCCCTCAACCCCACCTGGGTATAGTCTCCAGGTAGGTCAGAGTCTAGAAGGCCCCAAAGGTCAATGGCAACAACTGCAGCCATGGACAAGGTGGTAGCTTTTATTGCTGAGCAGTCATCTTAAGTCTGGACCAAAAGGGTTGCCTTACAGGGAACAACTAACTCTTTTGATCTGGAAGTTAACAAAGGCCTGGTCCACTCATTGGCAACCAGGACTGAGAGACTCCTATGTTCAGTGAAACTCAGACAGAACAATGGCAACTGGGGTTCTGTGCCCGCTGGGCCCAAAGCTTTACACCAAAGCTTCCAGAGGAAGGCCCCTTGGGGCTTCGGAACAAACCCCGGGCCTAGATACAGATACTGAAATTTCAGCACACAGACATGAACAATGCAACTAGCATCAAGCAGCAAAGGTCAAGAAACAAAGACATTTGTTAGCTTCTGGGAACCGGAAATGACACTCTGGTTCGAAGAATGGTGGCTAAGATCACTCGAATGGTAAGAAATAGACTCGGGATTTTCATTTCAGTTTTTATGACTCCAACCCTGAGTCCCTTCCCCCTTTGCCGCAATCTATAGTCAAAGGCAAGTGGGTGAGGGCAGTGGGGAAAGTGGGTTCTTGCTGAGCCTGTTCCCAGAAGTCTTGTCTCCTTTGAAATGGTACTAAAATATCACTCTTTTCCCTCCACAAAGAAAGAGTTGGAAAGCAGCCTCACCTGCAAGGTTAACGACCTTCTTAGTGCTTCACTCCCGGCCAGGAGAAGCAACGGGAGTGAACACCTCCCTGTTACAAGATCTGAATCCCATTTCTGGCTCCACTACCAGCCAAGTGACCCTGATCAGGACATTTCACCTACCTGGGGCCCAGCACTTTATTCACAAGTTAGTAAAATTAATTTGTACCCTATGTACTTTTCAGTGATAATATCTTTAAAAGACAATAACTGGAGAGAGTGATGCTGAATCAAAGAAGCTCTATGATACATGTCATCTCTTTGTTCTAATCCCAGCTCCATCAACACCTCTGTGTGGCCACAGGAAATCATCTCCCCTCCGCAAGTCCCAGTCTTTTAACCTGTACAGTGGATTGAGCGATCCAAGCGCCTGGCTGGGACTCATTTAGCTCTGATAGTTTATGACCCTTCGTCTCTGCTGGGTCTTGGTTTCTTGGCAAGACCCAGCACATTTTGCCCATTCACCCCACAGTGAGATGGACACCCTCCAAAGAAGAGATTGGACAAGTTCCCCCATTGGACCTGTCAGTGCACAGAGGCGGAAGGTCCAGGGTCACATCAGATTCACTGGGCTACCCTACTGTGCTGGCGCAGGTCTGACTAAGGGCACCATTTTGGTCTATCTGATTAGCCAGTGTGATGTGATGACAATCAGAGACCACAGACTTCACTCGGGGATCAGAGAGAAAAAAGAAGTCCCATTGGTTGCAACGTACTTTTACTAGAGTTTGGGAGGAATGGGGTAGGACAGGGATCTGTCCTTTAAATAGTATTAGCAATAAAAATACCAGATATCCGATAGGCTGCAAGTGTGAGTCACCTTTGAGATGCCTAAATACCCTCAGCAGAAAGAATAATAATGGAAAAAATCCAGGTTTTAGGGACAGGCAGACATGGATTTGAACGCCAGCTCTCCCACTAACTATGTGACCTCGTGCAAAACATTCAGCCTGGCGGCCTTGCAGCTCCCCCGTGTGCCGTGGCAGGGTGTCTGGAGAAGCTGAACTCATTATTTGTACATTTGTTTCTTTATGCTGGTGAGAGGAATGGCAGGTCATCTCATTTAGATGGCCTGGCAGATCTTCTCTGCTCAGTCAGTGAAGCAGCTGCCTTTGGTTAGGTAACAAAATAAATTGTCATCCACTGCTCTGGGGGGAGAAGGGAGTTATGGGACATTTTCTGGCCTTGTTTAACAAAGCCGGTTTTTCAAAAACTTCGGTTAGTAAAGTGAATCAATGGGAAAGCAATGCGCACATTTTCACAGGGGCCGAGGAATTTTCTAGAAAGGAAAAGTCTGGGCTCTTAACCCTTCTTTGGAGGTTTTCTGTTATTGGATCATCTCTGGAAGAATGAGGTCACACCTGCCTCTATCCACTGTCAAGAGGGTAGAGGGGTCCAGATGGACCAGACTCAAGCTAGGTGCCTTGCGAGGAAAAGGCGGGACCCTGCACTGCATGTGGCTGAAGATGGACGGTAACCCCTACAGACCCGGCTTGGTGGCCCAGAAAGTGGCATTTCATCACAATGACTGAGAGTGTGAGTAGAAACTGTAAAGCTGTAACCTTGCGAGCACTGGGCTGGGGCAGGATGCAGATGGGAAGGGCACCGTAGAAACAGTAGACAGCAACTCATCAGTCTGTCAAGGACCGGTTTTCTGCTGAGGTCCACTATGGTATGGACTTAACTCCAACTCTCTCTTACTGGCATTTGGAGGCAGGAATGATCCCCCTGGCCTGGCTAAGACCTAAAGCTCCTTAATACGCTGGTGGACAACTGGAGATGGGGTAGGCATTGGCCTCAAGAGGGAAATAGAGACCTTCCCACTAAATTGGACAAATGGACTTGGGAGATTAACTGGAAAAATGAGAAATATGTGACTGTATCCACTCCTAAACTGATGAAATAGTTCCTACCAGTCACATGTACAATGGGGTTAATGAACCTGCCTGGACAGATGTGTCAGGGGACTTGGCCAGTGTGTCAGCTGGGTCTGGCAGAGCGCCTGGCGCACAGCAGATCCTCAACCGACATCTGCGGCAAGAAGGCCCTGGAGTGACTATAGGTGGCAGGAAGGGGTAAAGTGCTGTCACTTCAACGGTGTTTCTAGAAAACTCCTCTCTCATTGTCAGCATTGTGCTGGGGTAGGAGTGGGGAAGGCAGGGCAGAAAATGAACAGCCCAGAGCTTCCAGAGGTCCCAGTGCCTGGACAACAAGCCTCACACCCAGGCCACGGCTCTGAGAAAGGGCACATCGCTGTGAGGTACATGTCAGGCTCTTGAGTTGTAAGAGATACACTCTCTGGTCACCTGAAGTGACAGGGATTGTTCAGAGCTGACGGGAGTTGGGAAGCCTGTACAAATGACAGGGCCCGGTAGTTCCCAAGGAGGCCTGGGCTACCCTGCACATCAGAATAAACCTGCCCTCACAGGAGAGGCGTCAAACTCCTCTCATAAGTCCTGCACCTGCTTTTGTCAGCCACAGGCTATAGTCAGGACACCTTTGAGAATAAGGTATACAGGGATGTCAGAGGAGCCAGGCATAGTGGGCTGTGGCCTCAGGAAGACAGGATGGGCTCCAGGAAGCTTTGGGGAGAAGGTTCCCACACAGGCCAGAGAGGTCATGTGGCTTGGCCAAGATCACACAGGAAGTAGCCGGCAGAAGACAAGGAACGAGCAACAGAAGCTTTCCCGTAGTAGCCGCAGATATCAGGGGAAACCGCCCCCGCGCCCTGAGATGCAGTAGAGGAGGTCAATGCACACACCTGGGGCTCAGATGAGCCTGCCTTTGATTCTTGGTTCTGCTCCGGCCTGCTGTGCCCTTTGGGGTTACTCAACCTCTCAGAGCCTCAGCTTCCCTCCTTGCCTGACAGTGGCTGTCGGGATGATCAAACGCGATCAGGGGAGTGCAATGGCATCACACCTTTGGGCGCTCCCAAAGGGGTGGGCCTGATTATCACCTCTACCCCAAGTAGGGGAACTGAGGCCTCGCTGGGGCAGCGACTTGCCCGAGGCGCGCGGTGATCCACGGCTGCCGGCGGAGCGCTCTTCCCCCTTTCCGGGCGCCACCTGTGCGACCCCGATCGCCCCTAGATGGTGCTGGTGCACCGGGCAGCGCGCGGCCGCCCCGCCTGCAGGCAAGCTCAGCTGCTGCCGCAGACGCGCCGGGACAAAGGAAGAGCCGGCGGGGGCGCGGCGACCCGGGGCCCGCAGGGACCCCTGCAATGCGGAGCTCCGGTTTCCTCGAAGAGGGAGGCGCGACTCGAGCCCGGACCGGGCGAGACGGAGCGGGCGGGGCTGGGGAGGGGGGTGGGTGGGAAATCGGGGCTGCTCCAGTCCTCCCACCAGCCCGCCCCCCGCCCGCCTGTCACCCACCCCTGCAGGGAAGCAGGTGAATTGAGCTGGCCAGGGGGTCTTTGGAGAGCAGTGACATGAGCCCCTCCTTCATGCAAGGCCTTGGCGGTGGCTGCGTTTTGGAAAGCCCCGCTTCGTGCCACTCGCCATCCCTTCATGCCTCTGGCTGCCACCCGTTCATTGATTATTGAGCCACAGATTCTGGACTGCAAAGGACATGCCTGGGCACATCCCTTCAACGCCATGAGCTTAAGTCTCCCCATCTGCGAAATGGGGGCACGAATGTCTTTCTCCCACCCCCACCTTGTTCGATTCTGCAGTCAGCAAACCTTACCCGCTCTCCTGCCCACGCCCACAAGCAGCGCTGGGTTCCGGGACCTCCCTGATGAGTGAGACAACCCTGCCCCAGGAGAGGCCCGAGGATGTGCCAAACAGGGACAGACGCGCGCCCAGAGCTCTAGAGGGTTGTGAGAGCAGGGACTCTAGGGAGGATAAAGCGGGTGGGAATGCCCGGAAACCGCACGGCAGCAGTGCACATTGTTATTACCTCTTAAAGGAGGGCCACCGAGCTTGGATTTAAAGCCCCTTCCACAACACATTATTTTACTTTAAGTTTATAGGGTTGGTATCTCGGGCAAAGTGGGGCTGGTTAATAAAACAGCCCTGAGTCAGACTGGATTTGAACCTCAGGTCTGCTCTACTTTCTAACTCGGTGACCTTAGCAGGCTAGTTCATTTCCCACGATTCCATTCCCCCATCTGTGAAAGAGGAGCTTTACAAAAGCTATGTTGCTGGGGTACCTGCAGCTTTGTAGTGCTGTAGGTTACATATGGTTATAGTGTGTTTAGCAGCCAGGCTAAACGGTGCAGCGGAGAGACATAGGAATCAGGAAACATGAACCCTAATCTTGTTGAGGGACCTTGGGGAAGCCTCTTCTCCTAACAATTCCGTTTACCCATCCATTCAAGCTGGACAGAAAGGACCTGGGAACACCTGGTGGCCTGTGTCCCCTCCAGCCCAGCCCCACAGCCTGTTTCTCACCAATACTCTCTTCTAGTCCATAAGGGGATGTATAGTGTGATGATCAACAGCGTGAACTCTGGGATGAAGTGAGAGAGTGGCACGGACATACGTATATGACCAAATGTAAAATAGATAGCTAGTGGGAAGCAGCCGCGTAGCACACGGGGATCAGCTCGGTGCTTTGTGGCCACCTAGAGGGATGGGGTAGGGAGGGTGGGAGGGAGACGCAAGAGGGAAGAGATATGGGGATATATGTATATGTATAGCTGATTCACTTTGTTATAAAGCAGAAACTAACACACCATTGTAAAGCAATTATACTCCAATAAAGATGTTAAAAAAACAATTTAAAATAACAGCATGAACTCTGGAGCCAGACTGCCTGGTTTAAATTCCACCTGTACCACGGTCTAGATGTGTCACCTGTTGTGTGACCTTGGGCAAGTGACCTGTGCTTCAGTTTCCTCATCTGTAAAATGGAGATGACGATAATCATAGTATGAAGTTTCATTAGAGTCAACTAGGTGGTAGTAAGAAATATACTCACACTTGCAGTAGCTCAACGTAAAAGAAGTTTATTTCTCACTCACAAAAATAGTCCAGAGAAGTTTCAGATGAGCAGGGAATTCTGTTCCAGTGATTCAGAGGACTCAGGCTAATGGTTGGTTTCCAAAGACCCCGTGAGGGGGAGGAACTGGGGGGTGGGGACCCAAGGAACTCCATGGCCTGGCTGTGAAGAGGCCCTAGTCCCTTCCACTCACACTCCATTGACCAGCGCTGAGAGGCGTGCCACACCTGACCCGGGGGAGGCTGGGAGTCCAGTCTTAGCTGTTGCCCAGCAAGTAGAGGAGAATGGATCAGGGCCAGCAGTCTCTGTCACAACGACCTATGTTGTAGGGTGTCCTGAGGATGAACTTCGTTTAATGTCAGTCAAGCACTTAGAATAGCGCCTGGCACCTGTGTCAACGCCACATAAATATTTGTGTTATTAATTTTTATTCTGGTCCCTCAGAGAGTTCACTGAAGATGCAAACTAGGAAGCACCCCTAGTCTTTCCAGCCAGTGCTGCAGTGGATTGCTTAGGAGGCCTCTGGACACCCTCCCGTGTCAGAGCCCAGCAAATTCCGGCACATCAGGGTCACGTGAGCTTCTCTGAGAGCTTCCGTTTCTGTGCAGATAGAGAAGCTTCCTGGAAACCAGTTCCTCCCAGAGATTCTCTAAGTCATTCTGATGCTTCGAGAAGAGCCTCTAGTGGTGCCAACTCTAATCTTCACCTTCACATGCAGACCACAGGGCATGGATACACAGGCACATCCTTCCCTCCTTGTGCACCGGCTCTCACCTCCCTACCTCCATCACGATGGTATGAGGCAAGAAGACAGGTACTGGAATCAGAGAGGCCAGTAAACAAAGACCAGCTAATAATGGATCTGCCAAATATTAGTTAAAAGTTATCTAGCATCCTTGACCCTCAGTTTACTTACCTGTAAAATGGAATCAGATAATAATAATAGCTGTGGAGAGCTATTTAAAGGTGAAAGTTAATGGCTATAAAGCACCAAGCACTGAGTGAGACGTAGAGCGTGCTTTTAATAAATAATAGCTACTTTTGATTGATATGTCTTGTGTTAACTCATTGTGGACTCTGCATTTATAGAGCGCTTAGTGTATACCCAGGTAAAGGTAAAATAGGTTTGTGTCAGCGGGTTGCCGGGAGGCTAGCCTTTTAAAAATGTCCACCGCTTGTTCTCGCGTGGAATCTCACTCCCGGGACCCCAAGTTCTCAAGGGAGAGTCCTCCTAGCCTGCTCCTTCTTTCTGAGCTCCACCCCTGGCTCCAAACACGTGCCATTTTTCTATCCTGTTGGGAGTCCTCAGTGTCAAAGACGACCGTCAGAAATTTTTTTTTTTTTTTTTTTTTGGGCGGTATGCAGGCCTCTCACTGTTGTGGCCTCTCCCGTTGCGGAGCATGGGCTCTGGACGCGCAGGCTCAGCAGCCATGGCTCACGGGCCCAGCCGCTCCGCGGCAGGTGGTGTCCTCCTGGACCGGGGCACGAACCCATGTCCCCTGCATCGGCAGGCGGACTCTCAACCACTGTGCCACCAGGGAAGCCCTGTGAGAAAGTTTTATTTGGAGATAAGGAGTGAATGACTGTGTTAGAAAGTCAGTAGAAAACATTGTAGATAAAAATGATAGAGTACTTTAATATGATCTAATAGCATTATGGAATCTTGATGTAGTCTCCAAGTCACTTAACCAGAGTATCTACTCTGGGCCCAATGCTGTCTGTATCCAATGTCACAAACAGTGACATTTAATACAAACCTCCATTTTCCTGTCAGTCAAATGATGACCCCAAGAGCCAATGGTATGCTGGTGACAATTTACCAACCAGCTCTCTGACGGGAGAAGTATATATTGAGAACATATATAATATACATGTTGCATATATATTTGTACATAGTTGATTATAAATTTTACTAATTTAAAGTATGTGTAGTACGCAATTCACAAATGATAATAAAATATAAATACATTCTTTATTGTAAATTCCATGTAGCCAATTGATTCTCACAGAACACTTCATTGATTTCTGCCAAACTCTCGCATCTGTTGCCTACCTGTAATGCTACGGATGAACAATGCATGTAGTTTAGACATGAATGTTAGTTGATATTTTCATTTAAGTTAACAAGGAAGATGAAAGTGAAATAATGAAGGTGTGTGTTGGAATCTCACTTGTCAATGACATGAGCAGCTTCTTTGCTGATTCAGATAATTGTTTTTGGAAACTAAAATAGCATTCCTCAATATTTGTATGTTATTCACAATGTAATGGCTACAGACATGGCACAGTTTTAGGTTAAGTTACATTATTAACATTTTATCCGTCACCCTCTTATGTCAAGGCAATCAAATTAATAAATCAAGCCCTGATTTGCGATGTTTGCAGATTTCCATGGTGTAAATACGACCAACCATGACCACTTTCTAGCTACCATGATAAGCTCATTGAATACGGAATTACAAAAATATTTACACACCGTTGTATAGTACTTTCACTGCACAGATATGATGGAAAGTAAGTAACCTCAAGAGCATAGATAAAGATAAAATGTGGTAAAGTAATTAGGAAGTGATAATTTTGAGTATTTATTACTGTTGTTTTCACTATAATTTAATTGTAAGTTCTATAATTTAATTTTTAATAATGGCTGTGTTTAACAACCAACTTGAAAAATTTTTTTTAAATTGAACCATCAGCTTATGAGCTGACTTGAGCACACCACTGTCAAGAATCTGATGTATTTCCATCAGAAATTGCATAAAAAATGTACTTTTTTTTTTATTGTTCTGTAAAGTATAAGAAAAGAGAGACAGGGGAAGTGGGTAGGAGGAAACAGAGTTTATGGAGAGGTTCAGTTTCAACTGAACAGACATTGTTTTGCCAACAGAAACTATCGGCGTGGGCACCAAACCTTTTGAAAGTCCTGCCTAAAGTCCATTCTCTGCCCCAATTTTGCTTTTGCCCAGACGTGTATAATAGCTGAGCCTCTGGCTGTGGCAGGGTCTTCAGCTTTCCCGTTCACCCACGTGGGGCGATGGCTGGAAGGCACGGAAGGGTGTGCTTTTTCCAAGTCAATTTCCACTCCATGCCCATCTCCTGGCTCCTCTGTTCCCCAACCCAGTGCTGAGAGCCGAGGGCCAGGCTGTGGGCATTCTCTCTTCTACAACTGTGTCTCTCTCCATTCAGATAAAGTGAATGGGGCATTCTATTCCCCACACTCCAGGGAAATGGGAATGAGATCATGGGCTCCAGAGAGAAAAGACCTAGTCTAGGATCCCCACCTGGTTTCCCCCTGAGATTCCTCATAGACATCCAGGACCCCAACCTTCTGATTCTGTGTCTCACACTTTAGGGGATGAGCTGGAAAGCAGTGGAAGAAATATCTCATGGAGGAGTGAAAAAAGACCAAAACAGGGCCAACTGAGTCCTCCCGCCACCATTGACTTTTCATTGTTAGTCAGCCCGCTGGACTCCAGTTTCTCCACCACCAATGTGGAGATGGGAGAGACTTTGAAGAACACTTGGTCCAAAACTCCTGGCCAGTGAGAAAACCCAGACCCATAGAGAGAAAGTCAGTTGCTCAAGGTGGTGGTGGAAGCAGGACCTCCGCCCCAGCCTTTGCAGGCCCAGCCCAGAGGTTTTCCCAAATGGCCTCTGAGCCTCCCTCACACACTTGGTGGCAAGAAACTACCTTCAGAGTCAGCAGTTTAAACATCTTGGGATTTTCCTTCCCCTCTGACTCTTTGATCCATTTCTTGAGGCTCTGGGCATGCCCCTGTTACGACCTTCCATCCTATCTGTCCTCCACCTTCCCCTCACTAGACTCTGATCCCTGCAGTGACACGCGCCTCGCCCTAGTCATCTCTGCAGCAGAGATGAAAGAGCCAGGCTTAGAATCCACACGCCTGCGTTTTAACCCCAGCTTAGCCTAGCTGTGTGGCTTGATCAAGTTGTTTACCCTCTGTCTCTGAGCTCGGATTTCTGTAACTATAGAGTGGGGAATGGCGATACCTATTTACAGGGACCTTCTGAACATTAAATGCCATGGTGTTTGTAGACTTCTTAATACTATGTCTGGCTCCTGGGAGGACAAAACAAATGCAGCTTATCCTGATGCTTGTATCTTTGTATTTCCAATAAATGCTACAGAGCCTGGCAGAAAGAGCTCAGCAAAAGGAACTGAACGAATGAAATGATAAGTAATGAAAGTGTGTCACTCAACCCCTATCATATTTTCCTTCTCAATGTGCCTTGTGTTTTCTCCTTTGCCATCCCTGCTGTGACCATCTTTGTTTAGTTCCATACAATTTCTCACCTGAACTACTACAAACAACTCTTGCTTAGTGTCCCGTCTTCAGCTTCAGCGAGCCCTGTTCTCATCTACCTTATCTGAGTCAGCCTTCCTACTGCCTAGCTTAAGGTCAGTGTCTGTGTCTCATACAGCATCTCGATGATTTCCAAATGCTACATTCAGAAAACACCTGACCATTTAACTCTGCAAAATAGATATAACTCTGTATATGAAATAAACTATATATTTTTTATTCTCTCCTTCTGACCTTTTCCTTCTATCTATCCCTCCAGGTTCTTTCTATTACCACTTATATACCATCTTCGGCATTAATAGAAGTTTAGCAAGTTTCTGCTAACAATAATAATTGTAATTTCTGATTCTGTACTAAGCCCTGTACAGACGTTATATCATTTGATCATTATAGCAACCCTGCAAGGTAGGATAGGTGGAAAAACGGCCATGTGTGTTTAGTAGGCATGTAAACACTCTTTACAAACGTTCAGCTAAATGCTGGACAACTGTGGCAAACACCTGCTTAGTTTTATTGGGGGCCCTGAAAACATCCACTAGATTATGGAGAGATAGGGCAGGGATGGACACGAAGGTCTCTTTATGGAGACCCTCTTTATCGTTGAGTGGCCTCCAGCAGGAATGTTCACACTGGGTCTCATTAGCAACTCACAGGTGATGAAATTTACCACCACTCCCCCATTCATTGTTCCATTGAACTGCCTGCCAGTTTCTTGAGACTGGAGGGACTGGCTGTCTGGGTTATTATTGGACCACAGCAATAGGCACATGGGAGGCCTCAACAACTTTGGCTTTTGCAAATGTAGTAGAAATGAGACAGGTATTTTTATGTCCATTTTATAGATGAAGAAACTGAGCCTCATCTAGGTGAAATCCCACAGCTACGATGAGATTGCAGGTCTCCTGATGTCTACTTGGGTTCTATACAGTTTTTTTTTAATTACTGGCAGTAGGTTTTTTGGAGAATCTACTGATAATTTTGGAAATCATTTGGAAAAATATGACCTAACTTTGGACATAATTCCTGAAGCTTTCTATAGCTTCACAATTCATTCATTCAGCAAACAATTACTGAGTGCTTATATGTGCTAGGGACTGTTCTAAATATTGGGACTAGGATAGTAAAAAACATTCTGGAGGCTAGGGGATAGAGAAAGACAGTAAAGAGATAAACAAATACATATACAAAGTATTAGCTGATGATAAGCAGCAGGAAGAAAAATGAATCAGCATAAGAGAGACAGAGCATCCCATAGAGGAGAGGTTTCACATGAGAGTGGTCTCTGATGTGGTAACATTTGAACAAGATTAGAAAGAAAAATTTTGCGGGTGTCTTGGAGAGAAGAATTCCAGGTAGAAGAAAACGCACGTGCAAAGGCCCTGAGGTAGCAGGGTACTTGGTTGTGTGGAGGTCAGGGGGCTGGAGTCTAAGCAGAGGGGAGAGTAGAAGGAGACAGGGCCCACATCATACACGGCCTTGAGGGCCTTTTTAGAGGCAGCGTATTTTACTCTGAGTAACATAGAAGCTCACTGGAAGGATTCCAGAAACTGGGCCCTTTCACCCACACCAATGCCGTCAAGTTATTTGTGACTTGACTATGCAGTAGCCACTAGGTTAGATAATTTCCTTACTCATGTATCAGCACCTTGTTTCTGGATCCAAGTACTTGTGGCCAACTGTCGACAGTCCCCCATAATCTGCCATGCTTTGCAAGACATTGTCCTGACTGCTACTTTGCTGAACCTCCCAATCTCACTTTCTCTTGCCAGGCCTGCCCCAGGGCCTTTGCTTGAATGGTCTCCATCAGCTAGAGCACTTTTTCTTCCTCTTTCCTAATATCCACCCTTCCCTGTCTGTACGGGTTGGCCTGAGTCCCCCTCCCGTCCCCATGTCTTCCAGGTTACCATGATCCCTGACCTTTCCTCCTCCACTAAGAACCTAAAACCCTCACAGTCTTGGCCAGTCTGGCCTCTTGACTTCTTTGAGAGTCCAGTCTTTGGCACGTTATTGGACACATGTACAATGCTGAGCACATGATACCATTTAATCAAATCTTGTCGGTTTATGACTTGATAAAGTCCCATTCCTCTGGCATCTTGGTCTTTTCCAGATAACCAAAGCTGAGCCTGTCAAACGCCAAACAAGCAGAGGAAGCTCTTGTCAAGAGACATCTTTCTGAAAAGTGTTTGACATTTCCAGAAATTCTGAATTCTCATCTGCCATACAGAACCCTGTCATTTCAAAGTCACTCGGCGATGTCATTCTAGAGACCCATTAGCGTCTGGAGCAGTATCGCAGCTCTGTATCTGGTTTTAGATCTTCCTGTCTCTTCCCTCAGTGTCATGCAATGTCACCAGTTATTCTGCTCAGGGATCATGTATCTACCTCTCCTGAATGCCTTCTATAACCTTTCCTTTTCGGGTTATTGGGTTTCTTTTACTAAGGTCCAGGAAACGAGATCACTAAAAGTCTCCAGAGAACACTACCCGCACACCTACTCCATGCCAGGCTCCATCCTCGGGAATAAGGTAAATAAAATATTACACTGACCTCGACAAGCTCAAACTCTCAACGAGCATAACGATGACACAAAATGGCCAAAGCGGTTATGAAGCTATACACGTGTTAGCGCGACAGCATGGAAGGTAGAACATTAAACTCTGTGGGCAGCAGGAGGCTGTAGTAGCTTCTTAGAGCAGTGAACATTTGAGATAAGCTTGAAGAACACATAGGGGTCCATCAGCAAGAATGGACAGGGAAGACAATTTCCAGAAGAGGAAATAGCACCCTTGAGTCATTGATGGAAAACAAGAATCTAGACTCTTTAAGCCTTTGAAAGAGGGCATGAGAAGCAATGCATATAATCTTTAATGCTGAGGCTTTCTCCCAGCTCATGTGGGTACCTGGGGACTCTTGATGAGTTCAGGATCAAAAGGTCCTGAATGAGTCAGATTGCTGGGAGATGGACCTGTGGATAAATGGAGGCTACCTGTGGCTTGGCATGCTGGCTACTTGAAAGGACCTTGGTCATCGCTGTGGTAAAGAACAAATTTCCTAACAGCCTGTAGATACAATGGTATTACTAAAATTGATTAACACTAGCAAGTTGCAAGAAGAAAATAACCTAAGAGAATATTTTATGATATTCTAAAGTGTCAGAGTTGGAAGGTCTCTTAGAACCAATCTGTTTTACCCTCTTTATTGATTATTTGGTGATTAATTGAAGGTGATTAATTGCCTAGGAAACTTGCCTAAACTAATACAGCTGTTGGTTGAGCAAGGACCAACCTTCTAGGTCTCCTGAAGCCTGGTCTCCTATGTTTATCCTACTACAAAAATATGACTTTTAAATCAGTGCTTGTATTCATCCCTTAATTTAACAAACATTTATTGAGTGTATGGTGCTCAGTGAATATTTGAGTTGAACTAGGGATTGGAAATGGAGACCAGAGTTAAAGACACCATGTTGTCTTTTGTAGGATGAGGTTCTGAGTTGAGTTCCCAGTGGTAGAGGGGTCTGTTGTGCCGTTTGAACTCTCAATTGATTCCCCTCTTAAACTGCATCAAACACTTTCAAAGGTGTTATTTAATCAGGCCTTCAGAGATACTTCTTTGCACGCACTAGATGCTGGGAGTATAATAGTGGACAAACTCACAAAGTCCTCATCTTCATGGAACTTACATTTATTGGGAAGAAACATACATACATTCATACATACATAATATGCATATTTTGAAATCTAACATGTCAGGATATTGGTAAATGCTGTGAGGAAAAATGAATCAGGAAAATGAGAGAGTGATAAGGACTCTTATTTTAGATATAATGACCAGGAAAGGCCTCCCTGAGGGCATGTGGACGGACACCTAAGTGAAGTGAAGCTAGGAGGGAGATGAACATGCCTGGCAGACCTATGGGAAGTACAAATGCCCTGAGAAGGGAGCCTGCTTGCTGTGTTTCAAGAACAGTTAGATGTCTGTAGCATGGCAGAACGGAATGAACGGGGGGGTGGGGGGGGGAGAGCTCCAGAAGAGGGCGTCAGATGGGGGATGGGGCCAGGACATAAGGAACCACAGCCCATAACAGAAAAGTAAAGAATAGAGAAAAAAATGTCTGGACCAGAGAACCAAAGCTTCTGATTCTAGTATTTTCTCTGCCCCAACTTCCTGAATGACTCCGGGCTTCTAATTTCTGCTCCTGGGCCTCAAGCATCCTTATCTACATGATGAGGAAATTGGAAGTGATGACTATGGGCCTCTGTGGTCTCTGCACCTTCCTTATGCATTTCAGATTTATCCATGGGGCCAAGAGTGGACCACTCGGATGGACACACAGCCTCCAGGGTGCGTTTGTGCTGGAGCTGCAGTGTGGGCTACCCATGCTTCTGAAATTTCTGGTTGTCTCTTTACAAGCAGTTAGAGGTGGCTGAAGTTTCAGGCATTTCCAGACAACCAAAGTCTTTGTATCCATAGACCTTTAACAGTTTAAGGGGGACTTGCAATGCATCTCATCTATAAACTGAAGCCATAGGAATGATATGAAACGCAAGCAAACACAACTTATCTTGGTGGGAAGTTATCGTACATCTCCTTTTCTAAGGGATGAAATCACATCTTTTGCAAATTGTGCATCATCCGTAAAGACTTTCTTCTTCTAATGATCGGCTGTCACTCTGTCTTTGTAAAGTGGATAATGGAATTATTTTTAAAGCTTTTACTTAACAAGCTCACTCTTTGTAAAGACCCGCTGGAGGAATGCAAGCCTCTTTAGTTAGGGAAGTGACAACTGTCTCTGACATTAAGTGGATCTCTTTCTTACCTGTCCTGTTAACATGTGAAATATCAAACTTCTCTTCCATATGACAGTGGTTTAGATTTGTGCTATACATCCTGGAGAGCACAGCTGGTGAACACACTGGGAGGTACATAGAGCCAGATCAGGGTTACATTTAAAGGCCTTTTAACAGCACTGCCTGAAGAGAAAAATGCTGCCTCTGGAGGTTACAAGTTTCTCATTACTGGAGATGATCAAGAAAAGACCATTAGGCGGGATATTACAGACAGAAAGCCTGTGTCAGTCGGACAGCTGAACAAGCCATCCTCAAAGAGACCTTCCCACTCTATGATCTTCTCCCCCATTAGCATAATCTTTCCTTAATCTGAATTTTCGATTATATTGGGCAGATTAGAAGACTGTCAATGCCATTTTAATATTTGCCAATAACATAGGGCCAGCAGGGTTTGAAGACAAATTTGTGCAGCCAAAGAAATGGGTTTGAAGTTATGTGCAGTGGTTAGAGGGTTCCATCCTCCAAGGGGAGAGGACAGTGTGTGTGTGTGTGTGTGTGTGTGTGTGTGTGTGTGTGTGTGTGTGTGTGTAACTGAACCCATGTATTCTATTTACCTACGCTGCTTTCTCTGTTTTCTAGGTCTTAGTTTCTATTTTTAAAATAACAGGTTTTAGTTGGTGTCAGTAGTCCATACTCATAAACAGTTTCGGATAAGACATTTTAGGTCTTATCCAAGTACAGTATTACTTTGGAATTAAATAATATAACCCATATTTAAAAATTTTCTTTCCTCATGATAAACCAATTAGAAGCCTCTGAGAAAATGCTAAAAACTGTACATAATCCCTTCAAAAGCTGACAGGATTTTTTTAAATAGTTGGGGGTTTCTTGTTCATGATGAAGACCTGAGCATACGTATTCACCTCCTCTTCTTTCCTGATTTCCACTGAAATAACAGAAAAAATAAACAGCAGAAAATAAAATCATTGAAAT
The DNA here is from genome assembly GCF_003676395.1 of Aethalodelphis obliquidens. NCBI lineage: Eukaryota > Metazoa > Chordata > Mammalia > Artiodactyla > Delphinidae > Aethalodelphis > Aethalodelphis obliquidens. The sequence goes on from NW_020837956.1 coordinate 31,632,913, forward strand.
GTAGAGAACAAAGACAGGGACTCCAGTATACCAAGAACTTTAACAAATTTCTGAAAGACGACATGTAGATTAAATCAAATGAATAGCTCACCCAAAGTAGAGAACGCGGATGGCCAGAACATAAGAGGATAAGGTTGCTGCAGAGGTGGAACTGTTTTAATTAACAACATTCTGAATAGGTTCCAAATTTGAAGTCTGTAGCTATGGAAAGCCAAAAATTAAGGCGTAGTATCTATGCTATTTAATTTTAAAAAAACCCTTCATGAAATAGTTGAACTGTTCAGTCTTTTCTCCCTAAACAGAGCAACTTGCAGCTACTTGGCTTTAGGCAGAGAACACTCTATCCTACAGAAATTGAACACTTGCTGGGGGAAAAGTCTTAGGTGCCTGTGTTAGAGCTGGCCTCAGAGTGGCACCCTTCTTTCTGACAGGCTGGTGGTGGGTAGAAAGCACAGGCAAGGCAATCTGTTCACCAGATCCAATCTAAACCCTTCCGGTCAACACAAACATATACACACAGTTCACCATCGGTCTCCTCATTCAGGAGAAAGGCTTGCTGGGCAAACAAGTCAACACTGTAATGGAAGAAACTTATGACAGATTTTCATACTAGTCAAGCAACGCTTCATTCATAAATGTGAATGGGCACCTAAGATCTGCCCTACATTTGATGGGAGAGAAAGAGAAAGATAAATGAGAATAACTCATGTCTTAAAGAAGAAATGCAATTAATCCAGGGAACAAAAGAGAATGGAAAAGTATAATGATGATTGTTAGAGAGAGTTTAGGTAATATTAAAATTATTTTTGAAATGGGAATCATTAAAAGAATGCTTGGAAAGTAAGATAAAATCATTTGAAATCTATTAAAAAATCATGATAGGCCAAAAAATGAATAGAAAGTATGAAAGATAAAATCAGGGATATCTCTCAGAAAGAAGAAAAAAATTTTAAAGGCAAATGAAAGAGAAAAATTAAAAGATAAGGAAGATCAATTCAGGATATTCATAATCCAACTGACAGATACTCCAGAATAAAAGAAAAGAGAAAATCAAAAAGGAAAATTACCAACTAAATAACAGAATAAAAATTTCCAGAGCTGAAGACCACCAATACTTAAATTGCAGGGACCACTAAAAGTTAAGAAACAGAATGAGTGAAACACAATCTGCATTTTGATGCACATATCCTTGTGAAAGTTCATTTTGTTGAGAAAAGAAGACAGTCTTAGGTGCTTTGAGAGACAGAAAACTAAACAAAAAACCCTGAAAAATTTAAACTGAAAAAAGATATTCAGATTGTCAGCAGACTTGTCATCTGCAACAATAATGCAAATAGAGAATTTCTTAAACGTTATGGAATAAAGGCATTTTCACTTATACAAGAGCTCAGAAAGCTACTTTTCTTCCACTATTTCTGGAGGTAAAATACTTGAGGCTATATTGCAGCAATATAGTAAATACATAGACATTAAAAAGGAAGGCATGAGGGCTTCCCTGGTGGCGCAGTGGTTGAGAGTCCGCCTGCCGATGCACGGGACACAGGTTCGTGCCCTGGTCCGGGAAGATCCCACATGCCGCGGAGCGGCTGGGCCCATGAGCCATGGCAGCTGAGCCTGCGCGTCCAGAGCCTGTGCTCCACAACGGGAGAGGCCGCGACAGTGAGAGGCCCACGTACCGCAAAAAAAAAAAAAAAAAAAAGGAATTCTACTTTCTTTCTTTGCTGATCCAGACACACTAACTAGTTGGTCTAACAGTATATGATCAAATATTTAAAAGTCTGTTTGTTTCCATGTATAGCATCAACATATAGATAAACAACAAAAGACTTAATCATGATAGAGATAGAATATGACTTTGGAAATGAATGAGGGACAGAGAGTGACAATTTCTCATCTTATCACATGATAGAAAAGACTCTGCCAAGAGTTGATGGAATAAGAAATAGAAGCTTATCATTTAAAATAAGCAAGTGGATAAACAAATGAATAGAACTATAACCATGATATTTAGAATTATGGCATTAACCTCAAGAATGACAGAAATCAGAAAAGGTTAAAAATGATTACCTCTGGGGAATGGACCTAGGGAGAGAATTACCTTTTCCTTCCATAAACTTTCTACACCTTTTCAAAAATTTTTACCATGTGCGTGAATTAATTTTGTCCTGATAATAATTATATTAAAAAATTAAGTAGCCCATTTCAGGAGGAACATAACATTTATTGAGCCCCTGAGGTATGGGCATGACACACATCATCTCAGCTTCCTCATCATAAAATGAATACGATGTGGTCATTATCTTCTCCAAACCTGATTTTCCTTAATGATAAAATATCGATGATAAGTTGGTCAAACAGTTGATAAGTGTGACTGCAGCTTTGTCATGTACTCTTTCCCCAGCTGCGTGGAGTGGTGTTCTCTGCACAGACCAAAGTGCTGAGACTAAAGAACCTTAGATTCTAACCACGCCTCTACTGACACCTTGGTTTATGACTCTGAGCTCCGCATGTTTCACCTTAATTTTCTTCTTTGAAATGAATGACCTGGAATAGAGAACTATCTAGGACGCTGTACTTTTAAATGTAGTCTGTGTTTCATCCATACTGCCCACCTCTGCTACACACACATGCACACACACACACACACACTCACACTCACAGAAAAGTACAGACTTTAAAATTAGACATTAGCTTTATAACTTTGGGCTGGCTACTTAGCTTCTGTAAGCCTCTTTCTTCATCTCTAGAGGGGAGTCAATAAATACACTCTGGTTTCTTTATCATTATTTTCATCTTGTTTCTTCTGTCTGGCCAGATGGGGGCGTTGCCTCCCTTGGCTTTGGTCATCCAATAATTGGAAGTTGTACAACGCCTGGCGTCTGGAAAGGAGAGGAGAGACTAACTGTTACCACAGGCCCTAATTCAAGAGCAGAATCCACTCCTGGATAATGGAATTGTAATGTGAACTGTGCATTTAACTCCTTGATCAAGCGCAGAGAAAGATTGTGCTTCCCGGTGATGGATTATTTCATAGTTCATTGAGGTTAAAATTAAAATAATGCAAAAAAAAAAAAGAAAGAGAGAGGGAAAGAAAGAAAGAAAGAGA